>NC_054537.1:63588644-63816144 GCF_017654505.1 Polyodon spathula
AGGGTAGCCTGGGTTGTTTTTCCACTGCAGAGCTCAGCCGTACTAATGACATCACACACAGCGAATACAGTTGCTATTTTGCTAATTAACGCAGTTTGCCAGAAGTTGCGCAAACAAATGGTGTTCAAAAATTAATAGACCAATAGTACAGCTGTATCTTGTATTGCTATATTTTATAAATATGTTCAGGAATTTCTTTATAGTCCGCAACTTTTACTGATTATATTGCAGTGAAAGCCGTAGTTGTATGTGTCGTACAGCTGTATTTAGTTTTACTATATTTTTGTGAATAAGTTTATAATTTCTTTATTAATATAATAAAGGTGAAGGATGAGAAATTGTTGATTGTGTGAATTATGTGTGCCATACCCACGGTTTATGCTCATATCAGAAATTTAAACTTTCTCATTTCTGACGCAAGACAGCAGGTCTTCGTCTATCTGCCCACAAAGAAACCAGAGCCTGCACTTCCTTGGCATCCCAAAGCTGTACTTTTCTCTCATTGCCCTCGCTGCCCGGCATGTAGTTTGTTGTTTCTTTGTGGAGTGTACTTACTGACGCAACGTAATGATGAAAATCCTTAACTCGCCCCTGGTTCGACTTGGCTTGCAGCCAGATTCGGATGTCTTGTGAGGCCAGAGTTTCACGTTTTGGTTCTTGCTCAGCTCAACAAATAGCCAGTGGAGAACCGCCCTTACCTGTACCGTACTGAGCCCTCACAGTTCAGATGTGCCAGTGGAGATGCCCTAATAATGACTTCCGTTGCCATGATGAAGACTAGTGCAGATATGGTGCGACCTACTATAATTCCGACTTTGAGAAACTGACAAGCCGTGGTAAACTCTGGAGTTGAAAAAAGTCCCCATGTAGGCTTTCAAAAACCCTGTTCTAGTACTGGGTACACTGAAGAACTCAAATACAGCTCAAAGGTGGTTGTGGCACTGAACCATATTTTAATTTATATTTATTTATTTAACCAGGAGAGTTACCCATTGTGATCAAGGCCTCGTTTACAAGGGGTCCTGGAAAACAATTTAAAGACAATTGCAATGTATAAAAACTATTAGTGTATAAATGTGGTTCAAACTGATATATAAGAGATATAAGAGATATAAGAATAGTATAAATAAGTCATGTATATTTGTTAATTTGGAAGACTGGTTCCTAAGGTTCTTACAGCAGTACTTGCAGTACATTTTAGGACCCACATCCCCTACAGGGTAAAGGGTTAGGCTGAAGTTCGAATAAAACTCGTAGGTTACCCTTCATCTTGCAATTTGCCTGAAGTGAGTAGGGTGCTCCTAGTATTTCTTGCTGAAAAGCCCTATTCGTTACGAGTAGAACAAGGTGCTACACATGATGGTAGCACCTTAATTGTACCCAGGGTGATTTTTCAGGTCATGGTCCCTTTCTCACTGTAGGTTGACCTTTACAAGGTCACAAAAAAAAAATAAAAAATTGAATGGCTATCATTTCTGAACTCAGCGTGTCTGAAAACTCCCAGGTGAATTTTTCTAGGAAAATCTGAGACAGACGGGCAACAGCACTGGTTGAGTTGGCATGGAATGACCCATATCTATCTCCTCTCTCTCTCTCTCTCTCTCTCTCTCATTCATTATATATATACAGTACCAGTCAAAAGTTTGAGTACATCTGCTTGAAACCAGGTTTTTTATGATTATCTGTGCTTTTAACTGAATAAACTTGTCTATAAACACTTAGTATTTCATTATATGACACGTGTACTTATATAAGTTGATAATCATAAGTGAACTGCATTCAAAAATTTAATTTTTAAATGAAAATGTAAATCTTGTCAATTTCAATGAAATGGTCACCCAAAGCAAGGGGATTTCAGTCTGAAGCCCAAGTCAGTTAAAAGTCTGAAATGTGTATAACAAGGTGTTAGAACACTGGCCCAAGTATAAAAGTGTCTTTGTTAGATGTTCTCTGAGTTAACTAGCATGTTACCTAATTATACTTTTGTCACCAATTCTTGTTAACAGGTGAGGGTCCATGATAACTATAAATATAGGTAGCATAGGCACAAGTTTGTCATTCCTGAACATAAGGGAGCAGAAAATGGCAAAATACGCTCAGTTAAGCAAAGAAAAAAGACAGTCTGTAATTACTTTAAGAAATGAAGGTCAATCTTTAAGACAAATCGCAAGAACTTTGCAAGTGTCTATAACTGCTGTGGCCAAGACCGTCAAACGATTTGAAGAAACTGACACTCATGAGGACCGAACAAGATCAGGCAGGCCAAGGGTGACCTCAAAATCGGAGAACAAGTTCATTCGAGTCACAAGTCTGCGAAATCGGAGATTAACTGCCCCTGAAATACAAGCTCAGCTAAATGCTACTAGAAGTACAGATGTTTCAGCATCAACTGTTCAGAGGAGATTGAGTGAAGCTGGCGTAACTGGCAGAATTGCTGCAAAGAAACCGTTAAGAGTGCAGAATAAGAGGAAGAGACTTGCCTGGGCCAAAAAACACAGAAACTGGACGTTTGAGGAGTGGAAGTCGGTCTTATGGACCGATGAGTCAACATTTGAAATATTTGTGTCCAGCCGCCGAGTATTTGTAAGATGCAGAGAAGGTGAGCGCCTGAGTTCTGCATGTGTGGTTCCCACTGTCAAGCATGGAGGAGGCAGTGTCATGGTCTGGGGTTGCTTTGCTGGTGACGTAGTTGGTGATCTTTACCAAGTTCATGGCAAGCTCAACCAGCATGGTTATCATAGCATACTTCAGAGGCATGCCATTCCATCAGGATACGGCTAGTTGGGCAGCCCTTCATTCTTCAGCAAGATAATGACCCGAAACACACCTCAAAGTTGTGCAAGAACTATCTGGTGAAGAAGGAAAGTGAATATATATATATATATATATATATATATATATATATATATATATATATATATATATATATATATATATATCGACTAAAGATCCCTGATTTGGGACAAATTGTATCCGCCAACTTTCAGTATTGGTAATGGCTATAAAAATAAATGTATATTATCAATACAAATTAAAAGGTTAATCCAAACCATTGACAACTGTGTTTCTGTATACATTCCTGTAAAGGTAAGAAGTATGCATATAAAATATAATGTTGATGTTGGTCATTTATTTGTTTGTTTATCTTAGGCGTCAAAGGATCAAAGACTAGTCTATTCTGGCAGACTTCTTCTGGACCATCTTCAGTTGAGAGATGTCTTCAGAAGGGTAAGGCATGATTGTATTATTTGTGTTCTAATTGGAGAGACTCGTGTCCACCTTGTTGGATGTCTGACTGTGAACTGCAGGTGTGCCTTCAGTGCTGAAGTTGCCTTGGTCTTAATGATCACATTATTAATGGCCTGTATCATCTAAGATAATAAATTGGATTTTTCTTTGGATGGAGAAAGTACACCAAAACATTTCTTTTAACTGACAGTTCAGTCTCAGATTTTAAAAAATATGTTTTACTGTGCTCCGTAGTGATATTCTTTGTATACTTTTATTTTAATTTATAGCATGATGAGTATCACATGGTTCACTTAGTGTGTGCCTCGCGGACCCCACCTGGATCACCAGAGCATGGTGGCAGTAACATGAAAACGATGGCACCAGCATCTCTCGGCCCAACAGTAAGTAATCTCTTGCTGCTTTATAATTGCTGTTTTTTAGAAGCTTTAATAACTGCACTCCTAGTAAAGGGCCTGTTTTTAAAGGTGTCTTTTAAATGATCAGTAATACTGACGAAACTAAATTTAGATAAACAAGTGTTTCAATAGAATCGTATTGTTTTTAGTGATATTTTTTGATTAATTGTCTCTATGTATTTATTAGGATTGTGCTTTTGGAATGTTTTTAGGAATATTTAAATGCTATGCAGGTGTAAGCATTTAAATCATATATACATACACACAGGCTCTTTATATTACATTCTGATGTACACTGACAACCCTGGTTAGTATTTTCTAAGCAAAGAACCGCTAAAAAATAACATTTTAACTTCACAAAGTAAAAAATTTAAATAAATAAATAAATACATACATACATACATACATACACACTAAAGTATTGATATTAGGGCTGTCACTCAGATTTTTGATCGGTTAATTTATGGACATTAGTTGATTCATTGGTAGATTCATCCGTGCACATTTTTAATAAAAGTACCAATATTATAGAGGCTGTCCTGCATGTAATACTAAAAAAAAAATTATGTGTGTATTACCTGTTTATTCTGTTGCAGGGTTGGCAAATTTTTATGGAAGTTTTATCAATTTTTTAGATTTTTATCTTAAAGTGAAGTAAAATTCCTTCCTACTTATTTTACATCCATAGTTTTGCACAGTCTTTTAAAGTATCCATTGATATTCCTTGCTGTTCCTGCTCTTCCGAAGCCAGGGAAGATTCTCGCCATGCTCGCCATTCATCCTTTAAATAGGTTGACCTTTTTTTTGGTATCGTCAGACTTTGTCGTCTGACCCGATTAGAAATTAGTTCCCATGTGGTGGATTTTTTTTTTTTTTTTTAAATGATGAATATTCAATTTCAAATGCAGAACTTGGAATCGGGAACGCATACTCCTGCTTCATCTCAAACCCAAGAAACGTTGCCAGTGTCTGCAAGTACAAATACAGAGGGTCTGAGGCATCGGAATAGTCAGCAGCAGCAAACCAACCCTGAGCTGAGTGATGCGTCTCCAGACTTTATGCAAGGGTATGTCATTTAAGGTTGCATGTTGTTCTGGGACTTCAGTTTCTTGTTATGCAAATTTTATGGAGAAGGGCTTAATTGAAGAAAAGTTTAAAGTTGTTAAATAGATGTTTAATTTAAGGTGGCAGTAATCTGTTTGGCACTGCGTACATAACCTCATTAGACTTATTGAAAGTGTCATTCTGTTCCTGAATAAAATTCTAGCATGGACTAGGAGTTGATGGTAACAAGAATACCAAACATGTAATTGTGAGTATTATAAAGTTTGTTTATAATCAGGGCTTCTGATTTTTGGTTTTAACTGAAAAAACACCCAATACAAAAAAAGGAAATCGATTATATCCAATTAACACCGGAAAAACACTGGAAGTGGTTACTCAATTCACATTGACTTTACCCCTTTCTCAGTGAAAAAAATAACCTGCAAAAAAAAATGTTGTGCTGTGCAGTTGGGCAGTGTCCCTTCTTCCTGACTTGTATCTCGCATTGATTCGTTCTGAATACTTAAACCCACTCTGAGTGACAGCAAATTCCTGCATTTCTACTGGAGTGTTGTAATACGCTTGTGAGATTTCAAACGAGATGACAAGAAACGGAGGATTGTTCTTGCTCGCGAGATTTAAACCTATATTACAGTTCGAGAGAGAGTATTTACATGCTGCTCGTTTAAAACAGAATTTAAAACAGAATTGCAAATTGTGGTGAAAAAAAAAAAAAAAAAAAAAAAAAAAAAAAAGCCTAAATACACAAAAATCCCAGAAAAATATGCCTGTGACCATAAAGATTTAATTGTGGAAGACAGCAAAGGAGATAAGGTACAATTGAAAAAGTGTGCAAGTACTGTCAAGTTACTATAAATATTGTGACAGAAAAAAAACGAAAGCAACCAGAAAACATAATTACATACAGTTTATAAAAGCGAGTCCTGAAAAAACGAAGAAAAAAAAAGATTTACATATGGAACTCGAAAATAGCAAAAAAAAAAAAAGAAGCACCGAAAAATGACATTTATAAAAACCGAAAATCAGAATCCCTATTTGTTTGTCATGTATGCCTGTTTGAATTTATTCTTTTTTTTTTTCTCCTTCAGACATCTGGGTAACCCAGTTCCCATGCAGCATGGCATTCCTGCTGGGCTTCCCATGTACCCTTTATACAGTCCAATACAAATGTTGTGGTGGCAGCAAATGTATGCACGCCATTACTACATGCAGTTGTAAGTGGTTTTAAGAGACATTTTGTATTTTTCTACTTACTGGTTTATCTATTTCTTTCTATGGTGTGTGTGTGTGTTTTCTTTACCATAGCATAATTATATAACTTAAAAAGTTTGTTTATTTATTTATTTATTTATTTATATACAGGAAAGTTGAATTTCAAGAATATCAACTTTTATAAAGGAATGCAGTGTTGAAAGAATTTGTAATACAGAAATCAAAACTGCACTTTTTAAAAAATTAATTTAAATCTTTCAGCTAATCTTCAGTATTAGAAATAGATTTTCTTTGACTAGTTTGTCTAACAACAAAGCCTTCTGAATCAACTGCACTATGTTTTGTATGTATACAGTGACGCTATGAATCAGACAGAATTGAATCTGAGAAAAAAAAATGATAATGTTATTTATCTTCCAGCCGAGCAGCAGCAGCAGCAGCATCGTCCCAGGGATCAGATTCTGTTCTGCCGTCTCTCCCTCCTTCCTCCCAGTCCACCGATCCTCCACCTCAGAACGAGCCCCCGGTTGTGCCCCACGCAGCTGTGCCGGAGAACAGGCCTGTGAACCAGAACATCCAGATGAACGCTCAGGGCGGCCCAGTGATCAACGATGACGATCTGAACCGGGACTGGTTAGACTGGATGTATACCTTCTCCCGAGTTGCCATTCTTCTGAGCATCGTATACTTCTACTCCTCGTTTAGCCGCTTTGTCATGGTGATAGGGGCCATGCTGCTAGTTTACTTGTAAGTAAAAACATATCGATATACTTTAATATAGACCACAGAATCTTACTTGGTCCAGTGTATTAACTATTGAAACGCATAGTATTATCAATCCGCTGTGTTTACTGAACCGGTAACTGGGCTGCAGACAGAGACAACTAGAACCTTCCATTATAATCCATCTGTTATAAAGCAATGGATCTGGAAAACTAAGACTGAGTGACAATGAAGTACACTGCACTCATTGGCCCATTGTAAATGGAGCAGAAGTGGCAGCTGTCCAAATTGGGTGTTCACATTGCTACTATGTGTCCTGTACCTGATCTGTGGATAAAGAGTCCAAGCATTTGTCATTGGGTACAATAGTTAATGGGTTATTAATTAGTTTGAGATCACACTAACAGTATTTACAGTGCTGCTCAGCTTTATATTGTAATAAATGAACTACAGTAGAGTCTACTAAAACAACAATGCAGTGTTATGTACAGTAATGCAAACTTGTTGTGTGTTGATGTTGACCCCTATTTGCAAATAATAACTGAATACACCCTGTACTTCATTTTCAATCAACAGGCACCAGGCTGGCTGGTTTCCATTTCACCCAGATGTGCAGAACCAGCCCGGGGAAGTCAACCAGGACGACCAGGAGGCCGAACACAATCAGGAGATGCTGGAAATGGTAAGAGAATATATTTTCTGCTCTGTTTGCTTTGCTTTTCTACATAGCTGAAGAAGGGCTTTTGTCTGAAGTGTCTTGAAAATACATTTTAATCATTTAAACCTTTTGCGTTCATTTTTATTCTACTGTTCAAGAGTGAATAATTGCCTATCATGTCGAGGCACCACACCCCCTTTAACCCAGTCTTTTCAGCCATACTTATAACGATGATGTTATGAACACCATCTTTTAATATTTTGCACATTAAAGCACAAGGCAAAGTTTTCTGGCACCTTTTCAAATAACTAGCTAGTGGATATTTTTTCAGCAATTTTTATTGGCGAAACATGGTTAAAATTGCTTCAGAATGTTGCATTAAAGATACAACTAATGAAACAACAGTTTGTATTGAATTTTAGAAGGAAGTTTAACATTGTAAATGTAGAGTTGATTTCTGTTCTAAGAATCTCCTCAGGGTAAAACATTTGAAGATACCTTGCTGTACTGTTGACAACAAGAGAGTAAAATTGATCAAACTTGTGCATCTCTTGTTCATCGCAGGAGCGGCTCATGGACGATGGACTAGATGAAGACAGTGGGGACGACACAGTGGAAGGCCCCGATATGACCCCGCATACTGGATGTCTGGCCACAGTATGCTCCTTCATCACTACTTTTTTCACCTCCCTCATCCCTGAAGGGCCACCCCATGCTGCCAATTAGATGCAGCAAGGCCTGAAAGCAGCTTCACAGTTTACAAGTTGCATTATGTTGCACTCATGCTTCTGACGAAGTGGCATTAAGTGTGTTCATGGATTCAGAAAAGCAAGGCACTTCTGCTTAGGTTTTTATCTCCCTCCTTATCTGTGAAACTTCTCTTTCGATCATGACACACAAAATGTTTGTATGATGGGAAAAAATAAGCTTTGCTGTCTTCTATTTTTGACTTTTGAAATGGCATGTGTTACCAATGTTTTTGCTTTCAGTATTAAAGGGAGAAAAAGTGATGGCTGTATATGTGAACAGCTGTATATATCGCACTGCATCTCTGTAAAATTATCTTGTTCCAAGTAACCTTTTTATATATACATCCAACAATAATAATAAAAATAAAAAATAAAAACTTTGCAATAGATTGATGAAGGATGTAGGTGTTGAATATTTCAAGCTTCAGTTTAATAACACTGGTTCAAACACTGCCAGGTGAACTTTTGTGTCTTCAAATGCTTTCCAGCTTATAAATCGTACAAAGTTAACTGACCTCCTAGAATATTTGGGAATTTTGTATTTATATTTCAAATCTTAAAAACTCCTACTCCTACTATGAAGAGGAAAAATGTATAATAGAAAGCTCAGTAAAATAATCAAGACTGTGAATGATTTATAATCACATTTAGTTGTATCATACATGTTGTAGTATACAATTCAAACGATACAATAAAACAATGCTTTGGGGGGCTAGGTCTGTCATCTGAAGTGTTTTTGGGTATCTGTTTATTAACATCCCTGTGGCTTCCACTGTAACTTATAACACAGCAGTTCATATGTTATGGAAGCAGTAAAATGCAAGTGAAACTCTTGTCAGTAGATGGCAGTATCTATGCTTTGAACACACTGGTAACTCTTGAGTGTACACGGTTGGAGCAAAGACTACACTGGGGAATGACCCGTGGTGCCTAATATATTTCCTTAACCATTGCTATTAGGTATCACCTGACGCTGGTACAGTTTTTAGAAAATAATTATAATAATATTCATAAAGCTATTTAATGGTAATAATGTATTTTACTCTTTCTGCAGGGCTGGTAACAGGTGGTCAAATAAGTGAGCCATCTTATACAGCAATGGTCCTCAAAGCTGTGCACAAGACAGTAGCGGCGTTAACCCTTTACTGCCCAGGATATGTCTTCATACCTATTTCCTCAACATCATATATATTGGATACTGGGTAGCAATGTCTCCAATTTGATGTTGTACAGGGTGTAAATCCATTTTAATTGTAACCATTGGGTGTTATTCAGGTAGCAGGTACAATCAAGTCAATGCATCAGTTAACCTCCTTATTTAAGCCCTGGGTCGAACACTCCTTGTCTGTTTTTTGTGTTTTTCACCTTTCTCCCCTCCTCCAAAACGCAGTGCCACCTCTGCAGCGGTCTCTCTCTGGGGGTGAGTGACATCACTTCTCAACCTTGGGCCCAACCAAGCTGGCCTCAACCTCCAAGAGGTAGATTCTCCGAGAGCCAGAGGGGACCCCTGGAAAATTCTATCTTAACAAGCTCTCTATCATTCCAGGTTCCTCTTGGGGGCAGCATACATGCGCCCAGCCTTGGAGGACAATCAGTTTTGTCTCACCTCTGAGGGGGCAGCATCTTAGGAGGCTGTACGGTCCAGTGGTTAAAGAAAATGGCTTGTAACCAGGAGGTCCTCGTTTCAAATCCCGACTTACTCACTGACTCATTGTGTGATCCTGAGCAAGTCACTTAACCTCCTTGTGCTCCATCTTTCTGGCGAGATGTTATTGTAAGCCGATGCATAGTTCACACACCCTAGTCTGTAAGTCACCTTGGATAAAGGTGTCTGCTAAATAAACAAATAATAATAATTATCTCCCTGAGTCAGGGGGAAACCTTGCTTTCATCTCTACCAGTGTTCCTCTCTGGCCTCTTTGTATGTTCTTTTCCTTCTCTTTCAGAATTCCTTTTGCAGCCCTTGCTCCTGTTCCATGAATCTTCTGCTCGGTGTGTTTTCAATCTCTGACATTTGATACATCTGCATTTTACTGTCATTATATTTACATTTTTGAATAAGAACTGTGTTTGAAAATGTCGAAAGAAAAACGATCATGCTTTTGACCTTATGAGGAAAACAGAAATGTTCCAATGGCCAAAAACTTATTCAGAAGTCAGAGATAATGGGATATTAACACTACAAACATGACTGTGCTTGATTTGACACATTTAAAATGTATTTATTTGTTTATTTTTGAGAGGTTTTAAAACTAACCCGTTATTTAGAGTGGTATTTTAAGGACCTAAAAACACGGCTAAAATTAATAGCTGAATGTTTTTATTCAAAATTTCATTTTCAGTTTCCCAAAAAGCGATTGTACGCCTTGTGTAATCAAAGGGTGCATCAATGTGTCATAATACCTGTTTTACATCATGTTGAAAGCAGTACATAGATGATACCTGTAGTCCAGTGGCAGAGGAAGGGAAGGGCCTGGTGCAGGAGTTTATTGTGTGCCCTGACCTTTATGTAATACTTTTATAAACATGCCAGGTCAACTGTTTATTCTCAAAATGTTAGAATATATGAAACGGTAGACGATTGCGTGTAACAAGAAGCTTTTCTACTACTTGAGTTGCATTTTGCATGCATCTTTACTTCCAATACTACACTCTTTTTGATCACAAGCTAACAAGTTGAATCACCAGTCCCTCCAGGATTCCGCAGAAATTCATAGAAATTCTCTCCCACAGAAAATCGTTTTTTTTTTGTTTGTTTTTTTCCTGTCAGAAATACAGGCATGTTAATCTGTTAACAGCTTCCAAACTACAGAATGAATCATGCACGCAGAATATAACTGCAAAAGACTGCTGAACAGTACCCCAGAACTTTCCATAAACACAGTAGAAAACTGTTTTGTAATATTTAGAGACCGCTATGTTATAGTACAAGTGGTCGAGGAGTTCGAAAAAGAGATGCCAACGAAACATAAAATGGTGCCTCATACCAGCCTCCATGTAAAGACAGCTACAAGAGAACAACAAAAAAAAAAAGATAGGAAGATCATTTTAATTTAACCATTTTTTAAAAAAAAATAGAGAACAGCAGTACCTGATGAAACTAGGGAGAATAAAAACTTAATTACTGGCACTGGTATTTACAATGATGTGAACTTTTTTTTCCAAACTTTCAAACCCCTCTAGGGTCCTCTAAGAGTTTGGGCCCCTGTGCAGTTGCCCCAGCTGCACCAACTATTCCTCCACCACTGCTGCAGTTTTCAAAAGGTTATTGCATTTTGGTTACATGTGATTCATAGTTCTTATAAATACTGGCTAATTTAGGATTTCAGGCCAGTCCATCTTTAAAGATGACTTTATTACAGGTCATTAAACATAGCCCGTCAATCAGAATGATTAAAACATCACTATATATATATATATATATATATATATATATATATATATATATATATATATATATATGGCATTTGAAGCTCCTTGCTCTTTAACCTTGTACATAAAATGTAATATGTATGCATTTTATTGTTTGTAATACTCATACCATCTAAATAACTACTAGTCGGAGACGGTACAAGATGCTGACTTTGTAATGGCTGTTGCAGTCCATCATGCCAGGCAATTGGTTCACCATGGTGGACCTAAAGGACGTCAATTTCCACAGCCCCATATAACCAGCACACAGGAAATACCTGAGGCTAGCTTTTTAGGGAAGAGTGTATAAGTTATGTGTTCTGCCGTTCGGCCTCTCTCTGGCTCAAAGCGTTTTTACAAAATGCATGGAAGTTATATGGGCTTCTTTGAGACTCGGAGGCATCAAATTCCTCAAGTATCTGGACAACTGGCTCATTTGCGCCGGGTCTCCAGTACAAGGGCATGAACACACAGAGCTCGTCACCAATCATCTACATCGGTTGGGTCTGAAAGTGAACTATGCAAAGAGCCAGCTAGCGCCAGCCCAGATAGATACCTATCTAGGGGTGCACCTGGACTCAGGGCTCATGTTGGCCACTCTTGTCAGACAACAGTAAAGAGAGTAATCGCCTGCCTAGAGTTGTTTCAGCTTGGCAGGGCACTACCAGTAGTGGCTTTCCAAAGGCTTCTGGGCTTGATGGCAGCAGCATCCAATACCCTCCTACCGGGTCTTCTGCATATGTGCCCCCTGCAGGTTTGGTTCAACTGCACGGCTCGTCAGCCGCTGATGAGCCAGAGGGTTGTCACAGCAATATTTTGGAACTGCAAGCAGTGTACCTGTCCTTGCAGGAACTTTTGGAGCAGGTTCGGGTGAGTCACATGGTCGTCCATACGGACAACACGACTGTGACCCCTGAATGGCTGCATTTAAGCCATCTGGCACTATTGAATAGAGTGAGGAACACTCTACAAAACGCCAGGGTAGCCTCTACCCATTCCATTATGGGTACAAGTGGGGCGTGTTCAAAGTGTGGTGCTTGTGGCATGGTTTCAAACCCATGACATGCCGTATGGCAGTTATACTGCAATTTTTACAGGATCTTTTTGATGAAGGGAAATTGCCTTCTACTCCAAAGGTCTATCTGGCAGCCATTTTGGTGTGCCATGTAAAAATCGATTGTCTCTCCAGGAGCTCATTTCCTGGCAGGGCAACTTTTGAAAGGCACACTGCAGCTTAGGCCACTGGTGAGGAATTTAGTTCCTCGTTGAAGCTTAAATGTAGTGCTAATTGCACTGACAAAACCTCCATTTGAGCCCATGCATTCAGCTGAGCTCCAATTTCTGTCTTTCAAGTCAGCTTTCTTGCTTGCTATCACCTCCGCTAAGTGGGTGATTGAAATGCAGGCACTCTCAAAAGCTTGTCTAATTTTTTTCTGAGGCCAGAACGAGTGTCACCCTTCATATTAATCCTGCTTTTTAACCAAAGACCATCTTAGCTTTCCATGTTAACCAGTCAATGGAATTTTCCCTCCCCCTCCTTTTCAATCTGACAGGGAGTGCCTGCTCCATACGATTTGCCCAGTGCGGGCATTAGTGTATTATGTTGACAGGACTAAAAGCTGGAGGCAGTCAGAAAATGTTTTTGTTTGTTACGGGGCTAAGTCCCAGGGACAGGCTCTGTCTAAACAGTGTCTGTCTAAATGGCTGACAGGCCATTTCACCAGGGGTCAAGTGACTTTGTGGGTTTTGTTCCAAGGTGCATCTATCCAGGACATAAGCAATGCAGCAGTTTTTCCTTCCGTACGTTTGCCAGGCTCTCTTGGCTGAATGTCTTGGACCTGCAGAATCCTGGATTTGGCACTGGAGTACTGTGGACAGCTTCTCAGTCCACCATCACATCAGAACATTAGAGGTGAATTCATCTAAAATGTTTTTCAGCTTGCTGGAATACTGTTCAACTCAAAGCAAGCTTGCTAGCTTTGTAGCTCAGTGTTGAATACCATATCCTTGTGACAGCTTGGATATACTTCACCCATTTGTAAAGGTTAATATTCCCTACTTGAAAGGGAACGTTAGGTTATTATCATAACCCTGGTTCCCTGAAATAGGAATATTAACCATTAACTTCAAGGTTGCGGCGTTCATGGTCACAGTTCTCGAAGGAAAATGACAATGCTACCAGGGCACGTAGCTGTCTTATGCTGTAGTTATATTGCTCTCAGGCAGAGCAGCAACTACATCACCCTGCTCTGACAAGAGCCTTTCTATTTCGGGTAACCATGGTTATGATAATAACATAATGTTTTCAAGAACTTGAGAAACAGCCCTAGAATGATTAAAGAAAATAGGATATAAAAAGCACCTGCTAAAATGTCATTAAGGCAGCGTGCTCATTAACGGGTATCGTCGTAGTCTTCAAAGTCAAGAACAAAATGTGCATTTTGGTCTTAGGAAAGTAGATCTTTGAGGGTAATCTTGCTCTTTACAACCAGTTCATGTATTGCACAGCTTTGGGAAGGTCATACATATGTTGGCTTGCTTAAAATCACGGCTATGTTTCTCAACACACACAATCTCAAATAGGACATGCTTGTTGTGTATTCGTAATGTAGAGTTCTTCTAATCACATGAAAAGTTTTGATTATTTTATTTTTTTTCACTCAGATGAGAGATAAGGAAGAAGCTGTAAATGCAAGATACACAATGTACTTTGGAGTCCCAAGAAAACCTCTAATCAAATGAAAATAGATTTTGTTTAGTACATTGTACAGGGACAATTAATTATTCATGGCAGCAACATTATTAGGTTTTCATTTTGTTAAAGGGCCTCTAAGTAACTGGGAAAATTAGGTTACAAGGGTGGAGAAGGTTGGGAGACCTTATCAGAAGTCAGATTTTTATTGACATTTGAGAGGATAAAACATTTCGGAAATCATAACAAACTTCATAGGACCTTTTCTTTTCAAAAGGTTGCATTGAAATGTCTGTTCTAACTCAAACGTTACACCATTTCAGATTTATGTATTTTAAAATTCAATATCAAAGGCAAATCCTTGAGATAAAATGGCTGATATACTAGCATTCAACTGATGCACTGAATCCACACATGAAGAAAATCCAGTTCTGTATTTACTAAGATCATCTATTTAACACATTACATGTGTCAATTACTAATAACATATCTGATGCAAAACAGGCCACAATGGCTAGAATCTAGAACTGAAGAGCAGCACTTTGACTTACAAAAAAAAAAAAATAACTCAATTTCTTAATAGTCTAGGCAGCGTTCTCAAAAAATGTGAACAGGTGTTTTTTATGGTAATTTGACCCTGCTTATTAGGAAAATTTCTGTTTCCAAGCCGGAATTTTGGCTTGAAGCACAAAATTCAAGATGGCCACCAAATAAATAAATTATGATTTCTCTGGTTCTAGATCAGCTAGATTTGAAATTTCAAAACTTGTTGTGGGGTTATTGAGGTCTAGACATTCAATAGAATATGTTTTGTAAATGTAGGAATATCCAAAATTTTAATTTACAAAACAGTAACAAAATATTGGGGAGGAAGCGGAAAAAAATTCTGAAAATTGCAATAAATTTTAACATTTATTTTTCTAAAAATGTATTTTTCTAAACTCAGGGGCTCCAGAGTGGCGCAACCAGCAAGGGCCGGAGAATGCTGGTTCGAATCAGGGAGGGTTTGAGTCAACTTGGTAATCCTTGCCTCACCGTGCACCAGCAACTGTTGTGACCATGGGCCACTGTGTGTGTCACTAGATCTGTGTTTTCCTCCAGTGCCATAGGTCTGGTGGCTTTGCTGTGGGCTTTCAGTGCAGAAAAAAGAGGACGGCTTGACAGTGTTTGTTTCAGGGGACGCGAGTATTTGTCTTCGCCTTTCCTGAGTTTGTAGTGGGTTGTAGTGTAGGGTTGTAGTGGTGAGATAGGGTCTTAAAATACAATTGGGCATTTCCAAATTGGGAGAAAAATGGGGGTAAAATAATTGGCGATTCCAAATTAAAAAAAAAAAAAATACTGTTTTACTGCAACAAACCTTTTTCCAGGCATGTTCTATTAAAGTGACTGCTATCAAAACATTAAATGTTTAAACATCTGGCACAGCAAGAGCTCATGGTTGTGCATGACAATTGTGCTTTTCTGCATTTGCACATACGGTTCCTGCACTGGCTTTTCCTCCAGCATTAAGTTTCCACCTCAAGTCAACTGGTGCATGAAGTTCCATTTCAGCATGGTGGGCATTCTCCCATCTGGCTGCTTGGTAGTGTGACCGCATGAAGTGCTGCAGTTCATCAGTCATTGAGGGCAGAGATTCAGTTTTTTCTATCTTCGCAAACACAGCATGATGGGCAAAGTCTGCACTTGTAACCTGTGATCCAACCCTGTAAAGCTTCACAACAAACTCTTCAGCATTATGCACTGCATTTTCAGTCAGAGGAACCTTCCCTAATTCAGAAAGCAGCTCAGCATGGCTTGTGAATACCTTCCACCTTGCACGCTTGCTGTCGTTTGCAAGGTAAGACGCCACATCGCATCCTGTGAGTGCATGAAATGCAAACAAATTGGACTTCAGCATTGGTGGCAACTGATCACATAATGTGTGAGTTGGGACAAACTTCCTCCTCTTTGCTGTTCTCAAAGTGGTGAATCAGAAGCAGGAATACATCAGTGTCCCCAGTCAAAACCACTACTGTATCGAAACTGCTGTTGACTGCATGCAGTGCCATTCGAGTGTTTGCCTCTTCATGTGATGTTTGCAGTGGTGTCACATCTGTTGATGGATTGGTTGATACCTCTCGTTTTTGAAACCAACAGCAGCAATAACTTCAAGGTTGGGATAACTGCATGAAATAAGCTGTGCAGAGAGGAAGTGATCAAGACCTGCCTTGTTCTCTGACAATGCCAAAAAGTTTGTCCAGTTCTTTGGCAGTGGCACATCTCTGTTCTCAATGACACACCTTAGTGGTCGGGACGTTTTTCAGCACTTCATGTGAGTTCTGGCCTTAATTGATTTTTCCAGATAACAGTCGAACACAACATCAGACATGTTGTATGTTGACCCAGCTTGTTTTACTTGTTCCACAAAAATGTGAGCGAGGTCGTCAAATGTAGTTGCATTTGCAGTTTTTCCCAGAACCACTACTATTGCCTGGCCACCAATAATCAGTTGAGATTACATTTTTGGGTGATCAGTCTGCTCGGGGCATTCAATATCTGTGATCAGCAGATTCATCAGTGCCACTTTATCTCCACCTCTGTGTTCACCATTCATTTCAGCCAAGGCAAGAGGCATCGGGAGAAGTTCATGCTTCAAGATGAATGGAAGATCAACTGGCCTCCCAGCCTCATAAGCTGTGATGAGCCTCTGTAATACGCTTCTATCAGCCTCGATTACCTTCTCTGTTGACGTCTTTGACATCTTCACATTATACAGATCACTGAAAGTCGAAGAATTATTTTTCTTCAACTTTTGGTGATAAATCGCTGCAGGCTTTCCATCTTCATTTAGCACAAGGTGCTCCTCCACAAACTTCATGAACTGTTCCTGTTCAAGTCTTCTGGCATTAAGAAGTGATGTTTGACTTTTCTCAGTAGCAAGGTCTTTGGTGGCAACCTTTTGTAGCTTTCCAGGGCTTGCAACCCATGAGAACACATTGAACATTGTCAATATACCAAGATCAGCTTCCTCATTCTCTCGATCTCCCTTGAGGCGACCGGCAGACAGTTCAGTGTGACCCACAGAGTAAAGATAAAGACCAAACATTGCATTCTACATTTATTTCTGTTTCCTTCCCTGTATTTTTTTTTTTACCATTTTGTAAATTTACATTTTGGACAATTCTACACTTACAAAACATATTCCATTGCATTTTAAACCTCAATAACCTGATAAGAAAATTTAAATGTCAACTCTAGCTGATCTAGAACCAGAGAAATCAAAGTTTATTTATCTGGCGGCCATCTTGAATTCTGAGGTTCAGGCCAAAATTCTTCCTAGACTATAATAATCTTTTTTAGTTTTTAAAGTTCACTGGGAATAAAAAAAGGCTTTTGTAATCAATTATGATTAAAGCAATAAAAAAAGGTTTTAAAATGGAACAAATATATACATTTTTGAGTATTATTTAAGCTGCTAAGGTACTTAAAAAACCCAATTCTTAACTTCACAGAAAGTCTGCTCACTTACTTTCACTATTCTTCCCCGCAATGAGTTCCATAATTATTATATAATATAATAATAATTGCAAGGGACAGCAACTTTTTTTGCTAGGATTAATATGACATTATTTAAAACAAAGTGCTTTTTTTCAGTGGAATAATTACCCTCTTCTACTTTCTTTCAGTTTTCTCAAACTGATGCTGTAATTACCCATACTGGTAATTGCAGCATCAGTTTGAGAAAATTGAAAGTAAGAAAGAAGTTATACATTGGCATTTATACACCCAAAACATGACAAAGCTGCTTATATATATAGTCCTTCTAATAGTTAAATATAGTGGTCTGTATTTTAATGTTCAGGTCTTTTTAAACCACTAAATACAAATAGTACTGTTAGTGAAATCACATGAGCATTGATGTACAGTATGGCAGCTCAAACTGTATGTAATTCGGACAACTAAAAAATCAGTACTAGAAATCAGAGGTGGTGTGATGAATCCCAGTCCCATAGATCACACAAGAATTGGATGAATACACACACAAAAAAACAGAACTCTGCTCCCCAGGTTAAAGAGCAATGTATGATTTTTTGTTGTAGCCATCACATCCTGTGGACTTTTTAAAATGTCAAGGTCCCCTGTGGCCTCAAAATAGCTCTCAAACATGTGTTCCCTCCAAGTCCAGCAGGTACACCAGATTGTAACCATTAGCCTGTCCCCCTGCAACACTGCGGTCTTGAAATTGATCCCCACATATCCAAAGCAGCACAACAGCCAGAACATGTGGAAATCTAGAACATATAAAGGCAAGTATGTATTTAAAATTT
Source organism: Polyodon spathula (assembly GCF_017654505.1). Lineage (NCBI taxonomy): Eukaryota > Metazoa > Chordata > Actinopteri > Acipenseriformes > Polyodontidae > Polyodon > Polyodon spathula. Next base: position 63,607,109 of record NC_054537.1, read on the forward strand.
GTAATTGCAACCAGATGTGTTACAAATATTAATAATCTTTAAAAGCCCAAATGAGACTATTCCTGTGTGCCATTTATAATATGTCTGAAGTAAAGCTGAAATGCCTCTCACCTGCTCTTTACGTTGTTGAAAGGCTCACTGTAGTGTTACAGTGGACTAGGTTCAGGTAGAGAGGGTAATGCTTGTGGAATATATTATGTGGAACTGTCACAAAGACGGCCAAGTGGGCGGCGTCAGAACCAGGAAGGAATGAAATATACAAAGACGATGATGTGAAATGAAATGATGAAGACGCCTGTTGGCGCCGGTTTATTACAAAATAAAAGGTTTAAACAAACATGAAAACACAGGACACGGCACTCTACGCCAAAATAAATAGACAAACAAAAACAGACTAAACTTAACAAAACGGTGCACGGACAGACACTGACAAACACGGCGAGCAGATACTTTCTGTTATTATTATTATTATTACTACTACTATACTTATTTCCTCCGTCTCCAATCCCGTTCTCCGCTCACCGAACACCCAACCGCGAGTATGTGACAACGTGCATCTATATATACTATTGTGCTGGGATTCAATTACCAATTAATTATTCACTTGAATCCCAGCACGTGAATTAATAAAGTGCAATTCCCCGTGCTCACATATTACTACATTTTACTTGCACGTGAAGTGCTGTGCAATCCTCGTGCCTAAATACACATATACATTTTTAAACACTCGTGTTACACAGACCCGTTTATATCCCGTGTACCAATGTCTATACACCAACATTAAAACACACCACACGCAACACATAACAGATAAAATACACAGGGGCGGGCACTTTGTTACAGGAACTCAAAGACACTTCAGGCTGCAAGCCTCAGTTGTGCTTTTTCATGTAGTGTGGACTGATCAGGAACTAGGGGGCTTTTGGTCCCTTTCATCAGGAGTCCCTAGAACTATCGATAGCTAAAACAAATTCCAAAAACCTCTGATAGATAAATGTGAAGAAAAAAAATATTCCCTTGGAATTTGAAAACAATTTAACACTCTGGTGAAACTAAACCTTGCTGCCAAACGAAGATGAAGTCTTTTTCAGTAATACACTGGACCGTGCTACTTATATAAATGAACATAAGTGATGCCAAGACCTCAATGTTGAAACCGGTGCTGGCAAATTAAGTGATATCCAGGACTTGGCAGGTGCAGGCTCTCCTTTGGACCCACAGTGTGTAAACTTGCAGTTCAAAAGTGCAGAAAGGAATAGGGAGGAAGTGAACCACAGGTCCCAAATTTCATCAAGTGGAATGCTGGTTTATACTACTGTACTGGTGAGCCAGGGGTGGGGGGGGAGAACATTTTGGACAATGATTAATCTGACCGAAATTATTAAAAAATGTTTTGAAAAAGAAAAAGAAAACACCAACATTGTTTAATTTAAAATGAGATCATCTGCAACTAGGTTTAAGAACCCATCAAATGGAGTGTACATACAATCTGAAACTGATAACTGCAGCCAAGATTGACCATAAATCGAACCTTACATCTAAGTTTTATTTAGCGGGTTGTACGACGACTGTTGCAGATATGACGTTTTTAATGCCAGTTTGTGGGTCTTATTCGTGAAATGCGGGTCACTTGGGTGATCTGTGAAAATCAGAGACGTCCTGTAACCTGGCACAGGTCATTGCATTTCTGCTGATCTAAACTGTGGTGCTGCCTATAACCTTGCAATCAGTGCTGTTTTTGTAACAAAAAAATCTAATTGGCATAATGTATTTCTAAAAGATATATACAACAGAGTTGAAAGGTTTCAAAATCATATAGTGTCTTCAAACAAGATAGCAGCCAGTCAGGCCATAAATGGAAGCGCAGGGGTAAAAATAAACATTTCTAATAGGAAATGGGGATAAAAAAAAAAACAGTTGTCTCTGAAGTAGAATTACGGTATTTTTAACATAGGCTTGTGAGGCTCTACGGCAATGGTTCTAGATTCAATTAAACCCTGGGTTCAATTAAACAACACAAAAAGGCCTGGCTTGAAAGATCCACAAAGACCACTGCTGTAGAATATATATATTTAGTGTTTACAAATAAAGTTGTAGCAAAATCTGAAATAGTTATTTTAGGATTTACATTGGAATAAAATGTTATGGAAATACATATGGTCGAAACGTTGGCTAACTTTAAGTTTACAAATGCTTCATGTGGCAATTGAAACTTCAAAGTAACTCTCACAAAAGCCCCAAGGTTTTCATGTGCAAATCTAATTTCAGTCATTACTCATTGTAAGGGCTAAGATTACCACATCAGCCAGCATCTCTGCAATCTTGGACACTGGAAACTTATTCTTCCAAATGTTGTGATTTTCATAGCCAAAATCTTCTTTATTCTTGAAATTAATTTGGGATTCTGCTACTTATCTTGGTGCCTGCAGCTTTATCAGGCCTTACCAATATATATTTTTTCAATGAAAAATAATTGTAGCTAAGTGAAGGTGTTACATAGGTCATTTTCAATTACTGTTGTGCATTTTTATGTCATCCTCTGAGGGGTTTAAAGCATGTCTTTTTGTCTCTATGTGTGTGTGTTACACATTCAGACTCCTGCAGGTGGGGCAAAGATAGAAAGCTGCTTGTGTAAAAACAAGCTTTTTTGTAGTGTTTAGTGTGAAGGGATGTCAGTATGCCAATCACTTGCACATATGTTTAAAAAAAAGTTACATTGTAACTTCATGATCAATCTATTTATATGTGTGTTTGCTACATTTCTGATTGAAAAATTTTCTTAAGCCGATGTAGGTAAAATAATCCTCAGAGGAGCCAAGGCAGGTACCCTGTACATCTGTATTTCAAACCTCCCTCCATAAACCCTGCTGAAAATGATGTCTTCCCAATGAGACCAAAAGGGGACACTGTGTGGCAAAATAGAGACAGTGTGTTTTTTGTTTTGTAAAGAGACCACAGTTGTTTTTTTGAAGGTTGCACAACATTACACCATTTCAGATTTATGTATTTTAAAATTCAATATCAAAGGCAAATCCTTGAGATAAAATGACTGATATACTAGCATTCAACTGATGCACTGAATTCACACATGAAGAAAATCCAGTCCTGTCTTTACTAAGATCATCTATTTAACACATTACAATGTTACAACCTTTATGTATAACTATATATTTATGGCGAGAGCTCTCTAATCAAGTCACTGAAAAGGCAACAAAAATAAATTGAAAAAATTAAGACCACTGTACCTCTCTCCAGGTCATTGAAGACAATACACGCAGGTTTTCAACAGAACACATATATATTTGTATTACATTTTTGTGATATACTTTTGTTGCTTACAAATAACATTTATCCGTTTAATGCTTCAAATATTACATAACAATGCGTTTATCAATTTAGAGCAGAAATAAATATATTGCACTTAAAAAAAAAAAAAAAAACAATCTCATAATTCTAAATATATTGTACAGAATACATGATACTCATCTATGGCAAGCCAAATGATCATTTAGAGATATCTTAAAATGCATTTTAAGATATCTGTAAAACATTAAGAAATTTAATTACTGATATCTTTTTTTGATCTGTATTGTGCTGTTTCTAAGATATCTAAATTTAATTTAAAGATAGCTGTAAATCATTTAGAGATATCTAAAAATGAAATAAAGATATCTCAAATTAATTTACAGATATCTTTAAATAATATGTAGATATCTGTAAACGTGGATTTTGAAAGCATGGAACACTAAATTGTTATTTAGAGATATCTTAAAATGCACTCTCTAAAAAGGGGCGCTGGGACTAGGGGTGTGGAAGCACCCCCTGGCTTTGTATGGCTTCCATCTTATACAGGGGTCACAGTTTTGTTCAATGGCTTTCAGCACCTCTACTTTAAAAATTGTTCCAGTGCCACTGTCTCGAAATCGTTTTAAGATATCTCTAAATAACTTCCTTTTTATTTATAGATGTCTCTAAATGGACAGGAAGTGTGACAAAACATAAAGCATTTTCACAAGTAGTAATTTGGAGATAACTGTAAATGTAAATCCTGTTCATTTAAAGCTAGCTCTAAATAACAGTTTGGTTTACCGTGCCAGCAAAATCCCCATGGTTTACAGATATCTGCATATTATTTAAAGATATCTATAAATCAATTTGAGATGTTTTTAAATATCTCTAATTGATTTACATATATCTTTAAATTAATTTGAGATAGAGATATTATTTGTCTATTTTAAGATATCTGGAAAACTATCTATTGTTGATATCTTAAACTGATTTAGAAATATCTTTAAATATTTTTAGATATCTGAAAATGATTTAGAGATATCTTAAAATATTTATATATCTCTAAATGATAATTTGGCTTGTCATACTCCTCATACTGTATATCTAAACACAGTGAATGCGCTCATGCACAAACCTGGTGCAACAGTGGTACTGTACATTCCAGTTGAGAGGTATAACATTAATCTGCATGAAACAATGCTTTGGTTTGGAGAATCAAAGTGTTTCTATCTATCCTGTGTTTTAAAAGCAGAAAAAATATGTATTTCCTTGAAATGAAATACTTGTAATGCGGCACAATAAAAGTCAGAAACTACAGAGAAGAAATTTGTGCAGAACATCCCTTGTGAAAAGCAGTTTGCCAAGTATAATCAGCATGGTGGTAAAAATTGTCAATATACTTTTAGTTTTTTTACGTGTTGTGGGGGGGGGGGGGGGGGGGGGGGGGGGGGGGGGGGGGGGGGGGGGGGGGGGGGGGGGTAATTAATGTATATAAAGTATTTTATTAACTTTCACGTAAACATGAAATGTGGTTACTTTACACATCAAAGAGAATACTTTTTCTATATATATATATATATATATATATATATATATATATATATATATATATATATATATATATATATTACATTACAAAAGTGGCCACCTGAGTCTGATACAGTAAAGAGTCCTCACTGCCCTGATTGTTAGTTTAAGAGATCTGAGATTCCGAGCATCACTAATGAAACGTATTAGCCTGGCATTCAGACATTTAGACTGAAGTATTCTTTTCAATATCTGAAAAAAGCGTATCTTTTTTACTAGGAATTATTGGTAGAATGCCAACATTACAAAATGTGTAGGTGGGGAAGGGTTCATATACTATATTTGTAGAGGATTCATATCCTGCTTCATGCCTAGGATAAGATTATGAAAATGGCCCGTGCACAAACAAACCTCACTGCACTGTCTGCCTATTTGTTATACAAGACCTCTGATGCAAGGTGGCCTCTGTTGCCTAGCTCCCAAATATGTACATCTAACCTTACATGAAATGTCTTGATTTGCTGGGTAAAACATATGCCTTCAATATCATAACAGAAGTTTGTGTATTTTGGGTCTGTTAATCTCAGTATATAAAATGGACATGCACTTAACAACAAAGTCTTAGGTGTGTGTTTTTTTATTCTCTGGAAATGTCCAGAGCAAAGTGTTGATGTTTTTGACATTTTCAGTTATTGCTGGAGCTCCACCAATAAAAGATTAACAGGACTCCAGTTTAGGAACATCTGAAATTGTACTTAAAATAGTGACTGACAGTGACGTGCATACTGCAAACCTGTCCTGAGCATAACAATGTTACAATGAAATATAAATCTGGTACAAGTGACTGTTACCTTTGTGAGAGTTCCACATCATACAAAATAGAAAGAACAAAAAAAGCCTCAATTTAAAATACTAACATAAGCAGAAATGCAAATGATTTACATGTGAACATACATTTGTACTTCAGTCATTAGGCTTGAACATGATTCTCATTATACTGGGCTGATACCTGATAATTCTGCATATGCTCTGTAGTGCATTTTATTTTTAACAAAATTACCTATATAGAAATCTCCTGCAGCAAACAAAAAAAAAAAAAAACATTTTTAATTATATAATGTTATCTAACTTCTTTTTTTGTTCCCCTCAGGACAAAGCTTTGCAAATGTTTCCAGTGACCTTCCCGTTGTGTTTAAATCCTTCAATTCAGATTACAGGTAGGCTCTGTATAATAACACTTCATGTCTGTCTTTAATGAGCTGTTTACTGACTATGGTAGTCTTGGTGCAGGTCATCCTTCCGCTCCAAATGAAATGAGCACTTAATCTATAGCTTTTTTCTAGCCGTACACACAGAAGAGCCTGACAAAAAAAGTCCTTGAAATGAGCTGATGAACAGCAAAGAGCTTTCCAGGGTGAAGACACACAACCTTTCCAGTGGGCTGTGGGAACAGCTTCTTCTGTTCTCCACACGCGAGAACAGCATGCTTCTTCTATGGCACATCATTGGGAGGGGCATTTTACATTGATACAATCCCTTGACTGAAAATGCACTTGTTATTCTTCTTCATGAGGCTTGTCCCAATTCATCTGGGTCCATTTTTTTTCTTTGCTTTATTACCTTTTCATTGATCATTTAAACAGCGTATTTACAACAAGAATCGGTGTTCCCTCGAGGCAGTCATACAAAAGGTGTCATCACTGTGGAGGTGTGGCGCAGTCCCTGGATCGCAGCATAAGGCCCTTGTTGAAAGTAATGATGGTACCTGGGCATGTGGAAAGAGGGGAAGGTGGGTCCGCTTCCCTGCATGGAGCTGGCCAAGGCCGACGGGGTAAGGGGCATGCCCAGACGGCTGTAGGGGGGCAGCGAGCCCTGGATGGGATGAGGGAGGGCGTTGCTAATGGATGCTGTGCTGGTGCCAATGGCTGACAGGGACTGGGGGTGCTGGAACCCAGAGAAACCAGTGGCTGTCGTCACCCAGGAGCTCAGGGACAGGTTATCTGATGCCGTGAAAGCCGAGCCTGAGAGGGGACATGAGTGCTAAAGTGAAACTGTCAGAAAGAAGTCTTTATCAAATGTTTGTCAATTTCAATCAAATCAATATTATTACATCATATAATATATAATCTCAATCACAGTTTTTAACTGGAAGTTATCTTGTAGGAATTGCAGCTATCAGCATATCCATTATGAAATGATATTTACTGTGGCATACAGGTTTACACGGTTGCTTTATATTGTGAGCGGAATGTATGCAGTTGCTTTGCTGTGTTTTTAATGTTTCTTACCTCTGCTGTGCATTGTGTGGCTCTCATCTACTAGACCGTCATCCTCCCCCGTGTAGGTCCGGATTGGCGATCGCGCGTAAGAGTGCTTGTGGATCAAACTCTCAACACTTTCCCTACAACAGAAACAAAAAACAAATACAAATAAATCTCTTTGAACCACTGACATACTTACTAGCAGTAAATTTAATGACATACAGTTGGACCTGTATTACTGGCCACTTTCATAGAACGATCACCTGTCTGAACAGACCACTTTGAGGATTTCGTATGTAAATATTTTCTCCATGTCAAATTACTTGTCTCGAATGGTTATTTTACCAATGCATCACCATAGCCCACTGATGCAGCTAATTTTATTCATATTTTATATTCATATTTTATTCATATATGTGTACATGTGTACTATATATGTTTGATCCTTGTCCAACATTCTTTTTTTGCTTTGCAGTTTCTCATATTGTTAAATACTATTAGGGAAGTTACTAAAGTATCTTTTTACCATTTGAGAAATATAGCCGAACTTAGACCGATTATTTCCGTATTTGATGCTGACAGACTAATGCATGCCTTTGTTTCATCTAGAATTGATAATTGTAATGCACTTTTTTCTGATGTCCCAAAATGTGTGGTATCCCGCTTGCAGCTTGTTCAGAACACTGCCGCTAGAATTCTGACTAAAACCAGGAAAAGTGAATATATTACCCCTGTTTTGGCCTCTTTCAATTGGCTCCCTGTGCAGTACAGAATTGGTATTAAGATTTTCCTGTTAACTTACAAGGCCCTAAATGAATCAGCACCTAGTTATGTGCAGCAGTTACTGATCATGTATCTTCCAAACCTCACTCTGAGATCACAGGGTGTGGGGCTGCTGGTTATTCCTAGGGCCAACAAAAGCAACACGGGAGGTAGTGCTTTTCCTTAAGCTCCTAAATCATGGAATACTCTGCCTTTGTTTGTCAGGGAAGCTGGGACTGTTACAGTTTTCAAGTCAAGACTAAAAATGCACTTTTATAAAATGGCTTTCTTATCTTAGTGGGTTTTAATGTAAGTTTAAAATTGCTGCTTTTGTATTATTATGTGTATACTGTTATTTAAATGGTCTGACTGTGGCAGTTGTATGTGTGACATGCTATATAAATGTATTGTGGTTTGTTCTTTTTTTCTGCTATGTACTGTACAGTGCTTTGCAATACTTTTGTATAAAAATCGCTATATAAATGCAATATATATATGGCCTATATTAATATATATATATATATATATATAATATTGAATATATATCTATATATATATAATATAATCACCTATGGTCTTTGTACACAGACACAGTGGACTGGTCTTTGTAATACACAGACACATAAACAGAGTGTGCTTCAGTTCTCTAAATGCATTACCCATGGATTAGGCTTTGAAACAGTGCTCTTTCAAATCCCGGGGAACAATGTTTTATATTATAAAAGCTATATATTCACATCACTCTAGTTATTAGGTTAGGAAAGTGCAATTTCTGTCAGCGTACAATATAAATATGGGTGTTTTTATCTTGGATCTTTTCAGAAACAGCCTCGGTGGGCAGCTGATATGGGCTGTTTTCAATCAGTTACAGCAATCAATTGAATTACATTTTGTTTTAGTGCAGTAACTGACTCCAGACTAATACCATTTCTTCAAGTCTCTAAAGATCCATTGATCAGATTTAATTCCTACCCCAGCATGGGTGGTTGTTGTTGTTGTTTTGTTTTGGTTTTTATTTATTTATTATTTTTTTTGGGGGGGGGGGGGGGGGGGGGGGGGGGGGGGGGGGGTTGTTGAAGAGACTATTAATTCACAAACTCCCTCCCATTAATAAGTGTCAGTGTTGGTAGGTATTATTGATCCCCGCTGTCATTGAAATGATTATTGCATAAAGACCAGGCTTTAGGCTAGTATTAAGTATGTCCTAAAGGCTTCCATCTAAGCTGACAGAGGTGCATCAAACAGTGGCATTGCTAGGATTTTCCTAAAGTGGAGTCATGTTAGAACAAGGATGCATAAATCCGGTCCTGTGAATTTCAAGTGCTCTCGGATTTTTAGGTATCATTAAATGATTAAGACTGATGAAATGATTAAGACCTGGGAGGAGCTTAGATCATGTCAGTTAAGTAATTTGGAGTAAAGTAGGAGACAAACTCTAGCACAATTACAAAATTGAATTTAAATGGCAGAGAACAAATATTAACAGAGAGATGACAGGCCTTGGATGAAACAATGTTTTCAAACCTGAAGATTTTTTAACTGCGAAATGTGTAGTAGGTGTAAGCACAGGCGTGATTTTCACAGGGGACTGTCCCCCTCACTTTATCAACGATGGGTAATGTCCCCCTCACATTGCAGGAGTACTAAAACTTTTATTTCACAATGGGTAGAATCAGTAGTCAGTATAGGGAAGAAAATGGGATTGGATCCGGGATCACTGGAGCAGGATCATGAGATGGTGTTTTACTATGAGGATCTGGATCAGACTCCACTGATCCGTAATGTTGATCCTATCCTGGAGCTCCACACACCTTAACTAGAGAAACTGACCAATGAGAACTGAACATACGTGGCCTGTAGTTTAAAGACCCCATCTGACAAATTTGTATATAGCCTGAGATCACAGCAATGCTGGGGGAGAATGGCCAACAGATGGACAAAGATAGAGGAGGATGCACTACACTGCTGTAACCAAAACACAGGAAAATGGTTTAATTTGTAATTGTCATAGCTCGTGTTATTTACTAATGTTATCACACTGAGGTGTCTGTCTACTTACAGTTTAATTTTTCATTTTCAATTGAAACAGTAAACTTAAAACAACAGAATGACATGTGTGTCTTGTGCAAATAAATATACACATCAATAAAACCTGAATACAGTACCTATAATTTTATTTTATACCAAATTAATCTCAACATTTACTGATTCTAAATTATTTTGCATGTTGAAATACATTGCACAGATTCTCGCATCGCTATTTATCAATGTTCCAAAAACTTGGCCACATTTTACTAAACACTTTTAAACTAATAAATAAACAATTACCATAATGAACATTATTGTATTCATCATAGTAAAGTTGAGTTCTTACCTGTAAACAGGAACACATTTAAAGTTTGAATTGTCTGGAGCCTGGTGTTATTTACATTATCGTCAATACACTGTGGTTTGAGTTTCAAGCTACATCTGCATATTTGAAGTGGATGGGAGCTGAAAATTTTAAAAACACCCTTTTCTTATACCAATACAGTTTCATTTTAACAGTATTTATCTTAAGTATTTAAATTGTGGGGAAATCACAACGTAAATCTATTTCAAGGTGAATTCTCATTAAATCTGCATTACGCCACACTTGCTGTAGTACTCATAGCGTTGAGCAGGGGCTGGTTATACTAAAGGGATCTGATCCTGGATCCAGGCTCCGATCTGAGCAGAGCTTCAGTGCTCTTCGAAGACTAAAGACATGGCTTCGTAATTCCATGACTCAGAAGCATCACTCATGAACACAGTGTGCCAACAATGTATTGTTTTGAATCACTGCCGCAGGAATGTCTTCGGATCTTTTAATTAGACATACAAGGGATGCAATGTTTTGTTATATTTGTTTATAACATATTTTATTATTTCAGAAAGAATAATCCTCATGCATGCACCAGCTACAGAAGCTGCCCCCCCCCCCCCCCCCCCCAAAACACACACACACACACACACACACACACACTTTTGGGTGTAAGCACTGTAAAGTTCAAAGTAGGAATTTTTTGCTCTGGGGGAATAATAAATAAATAAATACTCCAGGATCTTTCGATATTAAATCAGGTTTAGGTGGTTGTATTGTCAGTGATATTAATAGAATGTAGTATTTTAATTCCAACAATTTGCTAGTTGGAAAGAAATAAACAAAGACAATAAATAAAGATACATGCTTGTTATAATTCCCATAAGTCTCATGAAACCATTGTGTTTACAATGGGAATAACATCCCATTGTAATCTAAATCCACAGTGGTAATGGGATTTTAACACATTACCATAATCATTTCACACCCTTTTATGCTATTCCCATGCTTCAACAATGACTACCTATGCATTGCTATTCATCTACCAAAGTAGCATGGTGACATATTTTTGCATGTGATTTTCTTTGTTACCTTGCAACACAGCATTTACTAATATGATAATCTGCAGTTTAAATAAACAGGAAAAATGCAAAACAGCAGTGTTTTTATAATTTGGGGTAAACAAAAGATTACATTTGTTCACCATGTCATGGTGTCAAAAAGCAAGGGTTGTTGACTTGGACATTAGTTGTCTTTCTAAATAACGCTGTACATTGTCAATGAGGACTGAATCAGCTGTCAGGACAGAAGTGCTAATGATCAACAAAGCTATGTCCAAAGTAGGACCTCTGCATCTGTTACAGTAATGATGGCCTTTACAGTCACTTTATCTTATCTGGAGGAAGAAAACCCAGTAATTCCCAGTACCTCTCTATGTCAGTGAGTCTGGAGGAGTCCCTGAATCCTTTTGCAAAGGGGTTGCTGTCAATTTTCAGCTTGGTTATCTGCAACGTACAGCAAAAACAGGTGGATCAACAACTTACAAAAAAAAAAGCAATTAGTGACACTAATAAACAGAAATTAACCAGAAAGCCCTTGTGGCTGTACCCAACAAGTACCCAACAAGTGAACAGTAGCATTATAAAATACAGTGGTGAATGAATTCTGATATATATATGGTGCCAGCATGAACCACTTGTTGGATACAGCACCCAGGAGACGAAAAACAAAAAGCCCTATTTACTGGTACATGTCGAAGTAAAGCGCTGTCATGTTTATTTCAGAATGACATTCGTCATTAGCCAAAGGCAACTGGTTATTCTTGAGATTTACCAGTAAATGTCTGAAGTAAAGCATATATATATATATATATATATATATATATATATATATATATATATATATATATTATATATATATATATGTATGATAGGGTGATCCACACTAGGTGACAAAATAAAAATGTTATTTTTATTTTTTTAAGGATCTGGGAAAAAATTACTTTTAGTTGCAAAATCAAATTTGGATTAAACAATATATAATATATATATATATATATATATATATATATATATATATATATATATATATATATATATACTATATATATATATATGTTTCAACTACAAGCCTTTGCCTTAGGTCTGCAACATAAACAAGTGTACATAACCTTAAACAAAACAAGTTTATTTAGAAGTCTTCCATGAAAATTGCATTTGTTAATGACTGCTGGTTAATGCATACATTTCAAATGTCCTTTGAGCTTTAATGTTAGATGGCAAGACTTACAAGCTGGTTTTGGTAGGCTGTGACTGCTGTGAACACAGTCTCAGTAAAGATAAAGGTCCTGAATTCTTCGGATTTGAGGTTGAGCAGGGATGCTGTGTGATCTTTCTTTTTTATGATGTGAACCCGGGGCTGGTATTTGTGCATTGAGTTTAAAATAATCTGCAGAGAGAGAACCGATAAAGGATTGTTACAATGCAATACAACACAATAAAATAAGCATGATATTGGTTCTACGCCACCTAACCTTAACAGTTTTCCAGAGAAAACATGTCAAACCTAAACCCTCTGATGCCACTGGTCTAGCAGTCATGTTTTGACTTGCCTGACAATTTCAATAAAATGTACAATGCAACCAGGAATCAGCTGTCTCTGATAGCTTTCTTGTGACAGCTGAGATTAATGAGTGGGCCCAGCTTTCTTTAATAAGACCCAGTCCTCCTGATAAGTCATGTCAGTCAGGGGGCATAAAAAATTGTGTTTGTGTCAACAGATGTGGTTATTTCAAGCGAAAAGTATAAAAAGAGTCAGTTGTAACATGCTACTGAAAATGTGCTCTACAATTTACATATCTTTAACCATCTGTTATCCCTCTGGTGTTATATAATACATTTAACCTGTGTTGTGAAAGATTTCACAAAAAGGTGTTACTTTATACTAAACTTAATAAAATAGGGTCGTGTTCACAAAGCATTACAACTGTGCTAAATATGCACTTTTCTTCTTTTTTTTTTAACTTGTAAAACTAAACTGAACTAGCTAAAAACAACTAGGATGAATGCAGGAGCTCTCAAAACAACATTCCAGAGTTGGTTGTTTAGATATTTTTAACCTCAGTTTTCAGTTCATTTTTTTTTTTCAATAGGTAAAAGCATTTGCTTTTTTTTCAGTTAAGCCATCGATATAATTAACACAACGAGTTCAGTAAGAAAAACTCGCCTCTTGAATGCTACAGGGTGCTTTGAACTGGCATTCAACAGGTACAGTACTGTGTATTAGTAATGTAACACTAATCGGTCCATTCCCTCCAGCCATTGTTTCAGCTGCAGCTGATCCATTGACAGAGAGAGAATGACAAGCCTTCCAGCTTGCCAAACAACGGGGAAGAAAGTCATAAGGAATAATGCAATTGCCAATTAGGCAGCACGCTTTAGCCTAATAACACATTCTATTTAATGTAATTAAATGCATTAAAAGAATTAAGCAGCTGCATGTCATGTCAATTAAAACTATCATGTGAATAATGGATACAGTAAATATTGTAGCAGGCTGAAAAAAGCAGCTTAGCAGTTTATGCCTTTTAACAGTCAGCATGAAACAAAAGCAAAGGGGCAATAGCGGTACTGGGCTTTCACACATATGGCTAATCCTCCAATGGTATTTGTTCAGTATGATTTTCAATTTATGTTAGCCACTGTCATCAATGAAACCATTACATATTTTAGCTTATTTCCTTTGAAAAAAACAAACAAATATAACCGCAATTGGTTTACTGTTTTCTTAAACTGACGTTATTTACACAGCCCTTTAATGTCACATTATTATTATTATTATTATTATTATTATTATTTATTATTATTATTATTATTATTATTAGTGCTGTTGTATTTTTATTATATTATTATTATGTTTTTCTGTTGCAAAAAGTAAAACTGAGGGTGCTAAAACCTACACTACTTTCCCAAACACAGCTTTAACAAGATTTTAAAAGGCCATTTATTTACCAGTCCAGAAACGAGTGTAGGCCTACAGAAATGTTCTTAATGTTTCTCACATTACATTTTGTTAAAATCATTTATTTTAACATTTTCGAATTAAAATATTGGAACGTTTCTTCAGGGCCTGATAAAAGGACGAGGAGGCTCTATGCTAACCCATATTTTGGGGACCCTATTCACAATCGTGTATGAAACGGTGTTGTAATTAGCAGTCTGTAGGTAAAGTATGTAAGTTTCTAAAATGTAAAGAGGCATACTGTGCACATTTAAAAACCTGTCCTGTCTCAAATTAGCCCTAAAACTGAAATAAATGAATACACAAATGGAGCCTGATTCATACATTTTATGTAGGTCTGATGTAGGACTAGGACTTTGTAGGTTATAATGTCTACCAGATTGATATATTTACTGCCATTCTTAATTGTTCATTTGATTATATTACTAAAATATTTTTTTCTTTAAGTTTTGCATCAGCTTTTACAGCAAAGGCGTTCCGTATGTCCAACAAAATGAGGATTTCTCTGTGACTAATCTGAACTAACTGGTTGGATGTTAAAACATTGAAAATTGCATTTACAATAACATGGCAGCCCCTAACATTTATTTACATTCATATTGTTTGTATATCATTTATCTTGTAATAGCCTTGTATAAAGTAATCAGACTGCTGTTGCTAATAATAATAATAATAATAATAATAATAATAATAATAATAATAATAATAATAATAATAATAATAATACAATGCTAAATAATAGACAAGAGTTCTCTAGTACTTTCATATCAGCTGACCACACTCTAATTGGTACAGCGGAAAGCTCAAGCTGATGCTGATAAAACCTTGCATTTGGGAACAGCGTGGTAACGAGTTTCTGCACAATTGCTAGGCCTGTTCAGCAAAGTTCGATAGTCAATGCAAAATACTTAAAAAACCTCATATTTAATAATCTTTATGTTGTATTTTCATTACAGCATAACTACAGTGCCTTTACTGGATTAATATAGTACGTAGGTTAAGTTTTTCAATTAAATCTAAATTAAAATATTGTCTCATTGGAGTAATAAACAAATATGTAACAAAAAACGCATTGAATTATGGGTAAACTCGCTAGGAATTATGGGAGTCTGTCTGATCCTTATTTTTATTATCCTTGTACATTAGCAGGAAGCTGCTTGCGTGAGAGACAGAGCAGGTATGCTGTAACCGAGAAGGAATGCCTAGTCTTCATAAAATACAAAAAAATGAACTGAAATCAAGTTTCTGTGCGCTTCTCTTTCTTTGTATGTGGTCCCGGCCGGCCCACATGCAGTTTTTGTAAAATGTCCCAAAAACGTCGACCTCGCAGGGGCACTAATTCTGCTGGGCGTCCTATGCTAAAGCGTAATTTGCATATAGATTAATCTGGCCCTGCGTTTCTTAACCAACGAATAAACAAATACAAACACAAACATGCTTTTATAACTCACATGCCCATGCTGGTCCAACTCGTTGTTTGTCAGTTTGACTTTTTCAAAAGATACCATCTGTTTCAGTAGCTGCTCACCGGTAAATGGGGAATCAGGGTGCACATATATCCTACAATAATAAACAAAATAAAAAATGATAAAAAACGATGTAACGATCATATGCCTACTCAACCAAGACGGTTTCCTTTTAAGATGTCATCGTGACCTTGTTTTGTGTGATGGTAGGTCATCTGAATTGTCAGATATCGCCAAGCACATCCCATATTAATTCTCAAAACTCTTGTTTAACCACAGATGTGTCTTTATCCTCGTTCAGTGTCTTAGACCAATCCAAAATATGTCACCAGGAGGAAAAAAAAATGTTATTCAGCTACTAGCTCCTTCAGTTAACGTTTCGATATAAGTCAATTAATTAGTGTTGCACTAAACCTCAAAAGTAAGGCCTACATGTAATACATTTCTTAAGCATTCAAGCTGCATGAACCGCACTAGATCTATACAATGTGCATGATACAAATACTTGCAGGCCACTAAGAAAAAATAAAATCGATAACATAGTTTATTTATTTATTTACCTATGTAAAATTTACAAATTTATTTGACTCAAGGTAAATTCATCAAACATAAATCACTCCTTACACTAATTTCTTCAAACAAACAAAGCTTTAGCGGTATAGACGCTATGCTTTAGTGCGAAAGATCCCGGGTTCACGCCCTGTGTAATGCGCCTCCTTGCATTAGCCTGTTTCGCTACATTATGATTACAAATACAGTTAAATAAAACATCTATACAATAAACTATAAATAAATCGCCCTACATAACAATGAAGCAAGCCAATGTGGTCGCTAAAATAAATGAAATAAAAACGCAGGCAGACTCAAGATTGAAACGGTTTGAAAAATGGGTCGTTGCCACGGAGACGGAGTTCAACTAGTGAAAGCTGAAGACTAAGTGAGTAGTTTGCTAACTGACCACGAGGATGCTACAGTTCGTGTTGATAATGTCGTCAATATCTAATGAGACAAAAAAATTCTGACGGCCATGCTACCGTCGCTCAGGTGTTACTTCAATATGGAAAGGAGGGATTTAAAATGGGCCTACAAAATATGAGGGCCGAAGGCTAGAGCCTTATTAGACTATGGGTTAATCCGGTTTACAGGCGGTCAAAACAACCATGGCGGCAAATTAAAAAACAGTACCTTCCTTCCACAGCAAAATGTAATGTATTTGCAATCACAAAGCACACGTCTCACCTCCAGTCACAGGAATTAGAAATATATAATGATAAAGTGCCAGATACTTGCAATTTGTGACCCCTACTGTGCATCCTGGTGAGCAGCACACTTTGACGTGATTTGCTGTGTAAACACCATTCTAGTTTTCTTTTCCTTTAAGAAAACTTACTTACATGTTATCAATTAAGAAAATATACATTTTCAATAGTTTGTTTCAAAATCCTGTACTAATATGAATTATATACTAATATGAATTATATGAATTATGTTCATATTACATATTTAGTCCAGTTTTGTTTTTATTTAGGCCTATACAAAATGAATAGGTTGTACCAATAGGCTGTGTCATAGTTACCCCTGAGATGGGACAAACTTTGGACATATAAATTCGAGGCACGTTAATTCTTCAGGCCTGAAATATGATGTACACAAAAGATTCCTTTCTGAATGATCACATTACCACTTATCTATGCTTCACAAAACATAACGGTATAGGCTATAGTCTACAAGACGGCATTCAACGACCCTATGACACCAATGATATTACGTCATTTAAAGACACACACACACACACACACACACACACACACACACCTTGCAGGCAGAGGGGGATCCGCTTTCCCTGCCACGAGCCAGGATGACCTGTGGTAGGCGTATCGGTACCTCTTGTTGTCCACCGGAACGATATCCATCAAAACAATGTACTTAGCATCCGTGTCCACTCCAGAGAAAGACACCCGTATGGTGGGGAACATTCTCCTTTGTATAGATAAAACATGGGCGGTAGATCAAAGATTCATAATGTGACATCCGTTACGTGATTTGTGTTTCAAGTTTGGAAAACCATTAGAACAGTAAACAAGTAAATTGATCTTTACATTAAAAATAAGTAGTGAAATAGTTAAAAACAGTGTTTCGGACGCCTAACTAAATCATGAAAAATATGTCTCAATTCCTTGGCATTCGCGTTGCATTTTTTTTATTATTATTTTTTTTATATATAGGTTTGTCATGCTAATTTGGTTTTGGTGTTTTACAATTGTATGGCATTTTCTTTTTTTTTTTTTTGAATAACTACAAATCGCTTCGGAACATCTTAAACATGTGCATAGGCTAGCTCAATCAGAATATTAATTTACAGGACAATATTCGATTGCTTAGGGAGAAACTGTGAAAGCAAGTGCACAGGTCAAAATTGTGTCATTTGAATGGACAACGCGTAAAAGAAACCGTAACATGGCACGGCACACTTTGGTGAACCGATTGCACAAGCGAGTGCGTTTAATACAACACAAATAGCCTGCACGTATTGCATCTTTAAAAATATGCTGTTGTTACACCTAGTTCTATTTTGTTATTGACCATAGTTCATGAAGAGCGTTGTTTGTGTATAAAAGCATAATCAAAGCCGACATGTTATTTGCTTTATGTTCATGTCTTATTTTTGGAATTATGTTTAGAGATAAGGTAAACGATATGAAAATGTAATGGAGAACAAATAGTATATTGTACCATGGCCAAACATATAATGAGTGTATCTGAAACCGATGTATGCATTTAACAGTTTGGTATTCAAGAAACTATCATTTGCCTGTCATCCGTATGATACTGTAAGGATTTCGTAGCCTAACATTCAGTTTTAAACTGGGGTAATTAATTAGTTAAACCGAATAGGTCGAATACATTTAATCTAATGTAGCACTGTCCTTCCGATTTTAGACACGTTTCCATATTGGAAGTTTATGAATAATAATAATAATAATAATAATAATAATAATAATAATAATAATAATAATAATAATAATATAATAATACAAAATAAAAAAAATAAACATATGGCGTCATGTTATGTTATTGTTGTTTGATTTCGACGATCTCACAGCATTATTCTTAAAATATTCCCGCCTTTCAATTTGTTGTACGTTTAGATTATAGGATCATTGAAATACAGTATCTCTACATATTTTACTTTTTTAAAATAAATAAACCAGCATGCCTTGTCTTGCTATTTTTAGGAACAGTTTAGCAGCGTCAGTCATAATTCTTATGGTCAGTTTTGACTGACTATCTGTTTCTTTGGAACATAAGGTTTCTTGTAGCTTCTAAAACTAACAATTAATTGCCTCCTTTTTTTTTTTTTTTTTTTTTAAATCAAAATGTTTAGGTCTCAATAGGATAAGCTGTAAACGTGCATCCAGGTCAACCGTAGACATCTATCGATCATGGTGTTAATTGTTAAAGGCCTAAGAGAATTCAACAAAAATAAAATAAGTAAACTCTAGAATACTCCTTTGTCTGACTGTTGCTTTTATTTTGAGTAGATTTACCAGCGACCGTTGTTTATTATAAGCTATATACAACAACATATATATTTGCGATGGCGTGCACATTACAATTGCCAGCAATTATGCTTTATTAGACTTTGTTTTGTATTGTTGTGTATTGTTTTGTACGTATTCTACAGGGTAGATATGTAGCTAAGTGATGTTATTATAGAAAGTTCTGTTCACCTTCCGGATTTGGTGATGATCATCTCAGTGCCAAGCTCATGAAATTTGTCCCACAGCTCCTTGGTTTCGAGGCTGCAAGAGATCTTGGCCATCTCCTCGCTGGGCACGCTCGGGGTGGTGGGGATGAGGGGCTCTGTGCATACAGGCTGGTTTCCGCTGAAGTCACCGTGCGGGTCCAAAGCAGACAGGTCGCTCAGCGGTTGACCACAAGAGGACTTCTCTACAAATTGTTCTGAATAAGAATAGAAATAAAATAAAATAATAATTACAGCGATATTCGACGCACAATTAGTGCAGGCAGGGTAAGACTATGTGAAAATCATATTGTTTTCATACTGTAAACGTATTTTATTTTGAGTACAGTCTTACAGTTCTATTTTGTCATTTTGTGGAGCATTTTATCTGACATCAATCTGTTAATTTCATTTTCTATTTAACTATATCGTTGATAACTTACACTAATTTTGTAGCGCAAAAGTTAAGTCTAAATGTAATGTATGCAATTACATAAATACAGCTTGTGTTCTGATTTTTTTTTTTCAAATAAATATTAATTTGGTACTTAATGGGTTAAAGTTTCCACTGCATTATAAAATAATAAAAAGCTGTTCAATTGTTTAACTAATTATAGGTGGCACCCGAGCTTTTAAAAAGAATATATATTTGCATATTAAACCCGATTAATAATAATAATAATAATAATAATAATAATAATAATAATAATAATAATAATAATAATAATAATAATAATAATTCGTTTTATTTATTTCGTCTTAGTTGCTTACATTTTACAACTTAAACTACATCCAAATATCAAATACGTTGTACAGTTCTTTTCGATTGGTTCACTTTAGTGCTGTTAAATTTCAGCGACCTTGTTGTCTTTTTTAATTACGTTGGCTCCAATTTTGGATAGAAAACTACACATTGTTATTGCATTTATTGTACTATGCTAAAATACATCTTGAAAATTGTTTATTGAGAAACGTAAACCATTCATTTATATCTTTAACAATAATAAAATGAAAAATACAAACAATTTCGAAATTGACACTTTTAAATTCCTTTATTATGAGAAACCTGCAAAAATACAGGCCTACAAATTTCAAAACCGTATACAATCTTGTCAGGTAAATTACACGTCTTCAACATAGATAAATTAATATAATAATAATAAATAATAATAATAATAATAATAATAATAATAATAATAATAATAATAATAATAATAATAATAATCACTGAAGCATAACATTAAACAATTTCTCAAACACTATTGTAGAATGTTGTATTTTTTTAAAATAAGTACATAAATAGTTAAAACTCATAACCTTGAAGATAGTTTATCTAGATGTACAAGTAAACGACACTTAGAAGAACACAATATTTTGTATAGCTTGGGCTACTGTAGATATTGTTACAGAAAAAGTAGTTTTGTCATACACTGTTATTTAATACAGACTAAACTCAATTGTATTGTGTCATTCCTGTTTTCTGTTCGAAAACACAAAGTGGTGTCTGTGCTGCATGCAGAACAGCGATATTACTGCCTGTACAGGTTCTCTTTTACTGTGCTGTAAGTAAAAGTCGTTATTTTAGAAAGTTAAGCAGGCTGTACGTACCCAGAGGTTTAATGGTGTTCTCCTCGGTTTCCTTATCCTTCGTTTTCCCACTTGACATGAGCGCGGCAATTGAAAACGCATTGGCCCTGGATGAAAGCTGTGGCTTCGGGGAGGAAGAGTACTCCATGGTTTTTATAAGAAACAGATGAACAAATGTCAAAAACAAACAAAAAAAAAAAAGTATGATTTCTGTATGCCTGTATTATTCGGGAATAAAAATGCTCTGCAGTTCGTTTGTTTATGCAGTTACTTCAACAAACTCGAACTACTAAAGACAAAGTTTGGAATGTTACTTTTTAGCAAATACTCAAGTGATTTGATGACTGGAACTGGAGCAGCATTTCTGGTTGTGGTGGTGGTAGTAGCTTTTCTGACTCGCCGTGATGCTGGTCTAAACCCTCAACGCAGATTGGACAGCAAGTCACAGTTACGCTCTCGTTAATGTCAGTACCCCTGCGATCCATATCAGCCACCAGCCAATCGGCGCTATCAATTCTAAGTCACTGCCTTCCACAAAGCCTGACAGACGCAGGCGCAGCCCTCAGCCTGTATTCCAGGAAGCTAAAAAACTAAAATAGTTATCTAACCCTAATCCAACACTCCGCCGTCACAGATAACCTGCATTACGTCATTGAAAAGATTAATATGAGAAAACATGGATTTCTCAAGTCAATTGTATATTGATTAACAAAGAAAGACTATTGTTATCGGTTGACATGAAAAAAACGTGTAATGACAGTTTTCCTAAATGGTGTGTATATATATATATATATATATATATATATATATATATATATATATATATATATATATATATATATATATATATAATAACCGATTAATTCTAGAAAATCGGCCATATTTCCTACTAAAATACTATTAGCGGGAGTTTATCTCTGTTTATCTAGTGATCTATACATATATCTACATGTTCTTGCCATTAGTCAATATAACATCTCACATCTTATTTGCATGCGACAAGTCTGTAAATTAAAAGGGACAGGGATACAAGGCTACTGTTTACACGCCTGTTTCGCTCAAATCAGAATATTCTTTTCAGTCTGTTCAAGCGCACGATAGGCTGCCTGTGCATTGGCAATTGAATTCGTGCCAACACCACGATATTCCTGATTTCCCTCCAACTCACTGGGTAGGGCTTCAGAATAAGACTTGGTAGTTACATCGATATGAGCTGTTATTTGGTGCTATCTGGGGCAGATTATTTCACTGGGGTTAACCTGTTTCATGCCGCACACCGTCGCACCCCAGCCTTGACGCCCTGTTCCCCTTGTCATTTGGATAGAAAAATAGAAAAAGGCGACCCGCTTTCGATTATACTTACTGCACGCATGCAAGGGTCGCAGAGCTCGAGCAGGACACTGATTTTTGGCTATCAAAGTGCGGAATCCGTATAATGATACTAATACATAATAGTCTACATTATTATTATATTATTATTATTATTATTATTATTATTATTATTATTATTATAATAATAATAATAATAATAATAATAATAATAATAATAATAATAATAATAATAATAATATGCATGGTAATTTCAAAAGTCTTTTTTTCACAATAGAGACAAAAAAAACATCGAATTCGCAAATACTCAAGAATTTTTCTTTTAAAAAAAAGCAAAAAATAGAAATACATCGATGTTGGATTAATGGCACAATTTAACTTCAGTCTATTATACATTATGTTAGTGGTAACTAATAAACAAAACATGCTTATGCTACGTTAAATGCAGGCTAATAAAGAAAATAGTTAAAACAACACACAGATCACTTTCATTAAACAGCACAAATCTGGGGGTATGTAATGTGACGAGTGGTCGAGAGTTCTATTTGATGAACCCATAAAGCTCGGTTCTATTAGCGCATTTCAAAACACACGGAAATACCACCTATTCCACAGTTCTGTATACATGCTCTGATAAAATATAGCTGTGACTTATTACGGCGGCGTATTGAATAATCAAAACTAATAATAATAATAATAATAATAATAATAATAATAATATAATAATAATAATAATAAACGTAAATTATTAAACCGTTTTGTATTATTACCTGCTTTACAAATCACAGTGGCATATTTGTTTTCAATTAAACCAATCGGTTAATCAGAGAACATCTACTCGATATGCTACCAATAATGACAGCAACAGAAAAATAACTACTAATTGACTACTCATTTATACAATAATTCGTCATGGACAAAAAATAGAGATTAGAAAATGTTAGACAGCATGATTGGCTTTCTTTCTAAACTGGGCAGTTATAGTGCCTGTCTGTATAGCACAACATGTTTCTCTCTTGGTATAACCACATCACCGTATAGTGTCAGCACGGCATGTAGTTAAGTGCACGTTTTACTTTTTCAACACCCACAACGGGTTACTGAAATCGATAAGCCAACAACATTCAATACTATAGGATATACGCAAGTTATGACAAATCCATTTTTGGACAGTTTTTTATTATTATTATTATTTTCTAAAACAAACAGACATGGGGATCCACTGTTTTGGTTATTTATAAATTAAATACCTTCAGAAATTAAAAAAGTTCTATGGATATGATAAACTGTAGAGATCCACCTTCATACAGTTATCCTTGACGTATTGAACTGAACGTTTTAATGGAAAACATTCACATTTAAATAAACAGTAGCTTAAAAAAATCGCTGAGGAGAGTTAGAAAAGGACCATAAGGGGAGACAAATACATGATGTGTAAGAGCACGGCTTCCACGAGATTCTCTATATTACAATACGAAATATAACAAAATATAGGCTATATAGGTTAGAATAAAATATACGCGCTTGGACTGTATATTGATTTAATCAAGGAATTTATATTATAACCGGCTCTTAAGCTGACCAAAGAGAGCAAAGAGGGATCCTCTCTTTTTTATGAACTAAATGCCTATGTTCTAGAAATTAAAAATGAAGTACACTTCCATGCACCATATTAGAGGGACTGCATTTGAAAGACGAAACGTGGATGACTCTATGTTGAAAATATCACCAAGAAGAAATTCCGACTCATCCCCAAGCTCAGGACTTCCATGCACCGTAAGAATCCATGAAGGTAAAATACAAGTTAACTGTGAGACATGAGCCATATAAATACAACTAGAACAGGAACCAGAATGGGTGGACATTTCAAAGCATCATGCAGCTTGAATTAGGCTACCAGTGATGTTTTTGTTGTTTCTGAAATCATTTTTTATTTTGTGTTTTTTTTATTTTTTTTTTTGGGGTGTGGGGGGGGGGGGGGGGGGGGGGGGGGGGGGGGGGGGGGGGGGGGTGGGGGGGGGGGTGGGGGGGGGGTGGGGGGGTGTATTATTTATCCCCAAGAGAGTATACATTTTTCTTTCTCTTTTGTTCCCGGATAAGGATACGAGTCTCGTCTAGACAAGAGGCAATGTGAGCCCTTTTTGTGCTTGTGTAATTAATTACATTCGAGTCCAGCGTTCAATTTCTCACATTTTTTATAACTAGCAAGTCCTGTTGACCTAATCAGAAAAATGACTGGAAAATACAATATAGTAGCCTATTAACCAACAGACCTCTTCATCGTGCTTTCTGTTGGGTTTCTTTAGAGATGCATTACAAGGGGAATACTTGATGTAAATAATAGTTTTTCTAAAAAAAATTGATCACATTTCATTGATTGTGTTTGTTTAACAAGGTGACCCGGTGAGGCTTATTATGAACGACTGCCCTGATATAGTAATTTTGCAAGGTGCTTTCCCTATGGTTTACTGTGCATTTACTTTTTTTTACCTTCTCTGTGCTTACCGCGCTTTCATTATGCTACTGCACGTTGTTATTAGTAGCAGTTTAACATGGCATACCACAGTGAATGTTTATAAGAGATGGGCTTGGGTTGATGGAAGCAATAATTGAATGAACTAAGGTATGCATAACAGTACATCAAAGCATGCATTCCGAGGTCCCGAAGTAGATATAGATGTTTAATTGGGGCTGTACTGATTTACTATATAATAATAATAATAATAATAATAATAATAATAATAATAATAATAATAATAATAATAATAATAATAATAATCTAAGCAAAATGTAGACAGTAAATGTAATATAACGGGTCAAAGTCTGAGGAGTTGTAGCTATCGAACAGGATTTGTGTCTGATTTTTACAGAATTGCCTTCCATGGTATTTCTACAACGTTTTTACAACGTTTTATTACATTTTTGTATTATATTTATTTGTATTTGATGTTTTTTTATTGTCACTCTATAAATAAATACTTTTAATAATGGTTAATCAATATAAAATAATGGTTGTATTATATACTTCAAGTGTTTTTCACTGTCATTCATTCCACAAATATATAGTTCTAAATTAATGGTTAATCACATAAAATTAGTTAGTTTTTTTTTTTAAATAAATGGTTTAACCACATAAAATAACTTTTTAAATATTATATAAATATTATCATATATATATATATATATATATATATATATAATATATATATATATATATATATATATATATACACAACATTACTAACACTATGGAGTCACTCAACACTGTAACACTGCTCAAACACAATTGTTTATTTTGGAGAAAAAAGACTCACTTAAGAGCCTCTTTTAAAGCCATCTTTTACACATAAAATAAATCAGACATTTGTATCAGAGGATTACGTGGTGTATCACTATTTCAAACATCTTTAAAGTCATTTAAAGACCTTTTTTTGTATTGACAGGCAAGTTAGAAACGGGTGCTAAAAAAAAAAAAAAGAATGAATCAATCCCCAATTGTACTACATCCTGCTCCACGTAACCTGATGGAAGTTGGCAGGGCTGAGAAGAATGGCAAAGAATGTCTCTCTGTCTCTGTCTGTCACTCTCCAGTCCCCAGACTCAGACTACTGAGACAGCCCCATCCTGATCCAGAGGTGTGTCCTGTTTCCCCTGCGTTTCCATGCCTCAACTGCCAAAGACCTGTAAACTATTTAAACTATTTATTACTTCAATACAAATCAACCAGAACAGTGACAGAAAGTAACTGTTGACTTACTCCAGGTGAAAATAGTAAATTGCAAAACCTTAACTAAAATTAAAACTTGGACAACCCTCCCAACTCACAAATTACAAATTGGTACTGATGGCGGCTTTTTCTGCTTGTCAGAGGGTTATTTCTTCTACCCTCAAACCATCAATACTTGGTTTGTAATCTGCAATTAACAGGTGGATCAAAGTCTTGATTTGATCCTGGCCTACATCTTAAATAATGAAAGCTCCAACACGGCTGGAATAGCATGTGACAAATCAGCTACATTCAGGTGTACACATTACTTCCCATAGACCTTTACAACCCTCTGACGTTTCAGGAATCTACAGCATTCTACCACAGATAAATAATGAAAATAAAGAAAACCGAACATTTAAAACTGGTGGTGCACTTTATGATTGGTTGCTTGACAACCAATCACATTCTACCATGTCAACATAATACTGTATTAGTAACACTTCATTTTTACACCAAATATATTAATTTGTTGTGTAATTTGCATTATATACCCACTTTTTCCTCGGTTTCATTATTTCCAATATTGTAGTTTAAACAAATGAGTGCATAATTGTCTAAGATATAGGGTGCCAATACTTTAGTGTGTGACTACAGAATCCTTTTTATTTCAAAAACTGAAAGCCACATATGTACAGTAATATGGGCTTCTGCTCTCTTCCTTCAAAGTCTGCAATTGCATAAATCAAGATGAGTACTCTTGGGTTGACAGCATACTGCTTCTTTGACTTCAATCATTCAACCTTTGTTCCTTTGTCCTGAAAGAATAAAAAAAGTCTGATTACTGAAGGTAAAACTACAGTTTTGTTCTTCTTGTAATATTAACTATTAATGAAAACTTACCAGCTGTAAATTTTATTAAAAATTAATAATAATTAAAAGATGGACAATATACACACACAGGGTAAGCCTTACATTTACATTTACACACAAATTATTTCAAAGAAATTGTGTTAGTGTTAGCAGTATAAAACCCCTTTTTACAATGAAAATGCCAACAAAATACAAAATGCATATCAAACATTGTTAGAACTCTGAAATTGTTTTGCAACTTGCCTCTGTATGAATTCCAGTGTTGATCCTAGTTCTGCAGGGTACTGAATGTTGAAAATGTAGTAGGACTTAAACATCATAGCAAAAACTTGGACTTTTCCTTCACAACAGTCTTGTCAATGCTCAGCATGAAGCGGGTCACTGTCAATAGAGTCTCCTGAAATTCTAAGAATAAGAATGCATATAAATGGCCATATTTATCAGTTAAAGAACAGTTTTTGAACAGCACATATGCATATAACATACAATTGTAACAAAAAATATTGTTGAAAATTCAGAAGTTTTATTTTCTTTAAAGTAGATCTTGTTTTAAAGTATCTAAAAATTGAAAAGGCTTATGATTAATCAAATAGATGAATGAAATTGCTGATTGTGATGTTATTTCTGAAAAGCTCATGTATAAGACACAACTAAGATAATGCAGCATTTTAATCACACCACAAAAAAAATGATGCAGGTATTTAATCTGCTAAACAAGTGTTGTTGGCCTGAAGAAACATGTCTTCATGGAAGTATGCAAAGATGAGCAATATTGTCTCTGGAACTTCTGACAATTTGAATTTCACTGCTTTTTTAGTATTTGTCAATAGCACATTTATTTCAATCACCTTTTTATTTTTCCAACTACCAACACTTCTCATGTAGGCAAGAACTGTCTTCCTTTTGGATGACAATGTCTTTGTCAGGGTTAGTTCATTGAAGTGAAGCAGCATGCCTGTCATCTAAAATAGAAACGACCTTTCTCTCTTAAGGGTTTCAGTTGGCATGCATCGGATGATATCCCTTCTCGAGGAACAACAAGTAGCCAATAGTTTCTGAGATATACTCTGTGAATCCCAATTTATATCATTGAACATCTTCTTCATTTCCTCTTGTTGTTTCTTTTGGCTTTATATTAACTTTAGTGAGGTTCGGGAGTCGGGAGCCAGGGCCTTGTCTCTTCCTATTTTCACCTGCCAATCATCCTAGACTTCCTATATAAACCAAGTCACAGCTTTGCTCTTTCTCTTGCATTAGCTTTCTTCCTTCTCCTCCCTCCTCAATTTTTCATATGCCATGTGTCTCTGTGTTGTTCCCCTCTGGGGGGACAGTGAGTCTCACTTCACCTGCCTGGAGTTCCAATAACTCCACAGGTTCTTTGTGTGGTCACAGGGGACCACTGGCAACACACTATTCTTTTGCAATTCTTGCACTATATCTTACCTCAAGAAAAGGCTCTGTCTTACTTCCTCCTTTATCCTCCTGCGATGTGGCCCTCTTAGTGCTCAAGTCCCATAACTAACAAATATTTGTGTTTTTTCAGATTCTCTTTTCTTCCTTACGTCAAGGCTTCGTATGAGCCGTTCCATCCTCTGAGGATCGAACCCAGTCGCGAGGCTTAGCCTATAACGATTCTTTTCAGGGGCCCGGAGGCTGCTAGGGCTAGGCTTAACTCCACAGGGAAGGCTCTCTGAGTTGGAGTCCGGACTGTCCTTTTATTTCTCCCCTACTCTAGAGGCAGAGCCTCCAATCCTAAATTGCAGAAACACTCCCTTCCTCTCGCAGCCCTGGCTCTTGCCCTGTACACCATTGTTTGAGCTGGTGGCAACTGATCAGGACACCAGTTTACACACCTGTAAGTGTCTTGAACAGAGGCCTTTTTATTGGTGGAACATCATCCATGTCACTTCCACTGGACTCTGGTTTCTGCCTTTTCCTAAATGAGAGACTGGCATGTTTCACATTTTCTGCTCTTGCCTGAAGCTGCTTTAGCAGTGAATCATACCCACTTCCAATAATTTCTCCTTCAACTACATCTTGCAGTGATTTACAAATGAGAGGAGGCCATTCATGCTCATCTTACTCGTTTGGTTGTTAGTAGCTTATTGATCCCAGAATCTCATCAAGCAGCTTCTTGAAGGACCCCAGGGTGTCAGCTTCAACAACATTACTGGGGAGTTGATTCCAGACCCTCACAATTCTCTGTGTAAAAAAGTGCCTCCTATTTTCTGTTCTGAATGCCCCTTTATCTAATCTCCACTTGTGACCCCTGGTCCTTGTTTCTTTTTTCAAGACGAAAAAGTCCCTTGGGTCGACATTGTCAGTACCTTTTAGAATTTTGAATGCTTGAATCAGAACGCCACGTAGTCTTCTTTGTTCAAGACTGAACAGATTCAATTCTTTTAGCCTGTCTGCATATGACATGCCTTTTAAACCTGGAATAATTCTGGTTGCTTTTCTTTACACTCTTTCTAGAGCAGCAATATCCTTTTTTGTAGCGAGGTGGCCAGAACTGAACACAATATTCTAGGTGAGGTCTTACCAATGCATTGTAAAGTTTAAAAATTACTTCCCTTGATTTAAATTCAACACTTTTCATTATATATCAGAGCATCTTGTTGGCCTTTTTTATAGCTTCCCCACATTGTCTAGGTAAAGACATTTCTGTGTAAACATAAATCTTTTTTCATAGGTCTTTTTCTTTAATTTCAGTATCTCCCATATAGTATTTATAATGCATATTTCCTGCATGCAGTACCTTACACTTGTCTCTATTAAATGTCATTTGCCATGTGTCTGCCTAATTCTGAATGCTGTCTAGATCATTTTGCTGATCATGCCAGTGTTCTAAGCTAGTGGCTTTTCGCCAAGGTATCTCAAACTTCTCCTCCCAATTAGTAACAAGGGTAAAGGAACAGTTCCTCATAGCTACACTTGTGTTTGGTGTACTGCTTGATGACGATGAGCTTAATTTAGACTTCCATGGGGATTCAAACCCTCACCTTTAAAATGTAAGAAATAGCCCAAATATGAATAAAACATTTTTTGAGTATAGTTTGTGGGGAGCGAGCCAGGGCAATGAAAGGTATTGAGAAGCCTGTGATCAGGCTTGAGGTGCTTGTGAAACTTGAGATTGAAAAGAGGTGCAGTCGGGCTATAAAGCTGGTTCTAGGTATGGTTAGAAACCTGAAAGGAAGTGACAGAAAAGAGTTCCCTGACTGGTCTGGAGCTGAAATGAGGTACTGGCCTCCGAAGTCGGTGCAGAGAGGCACCTGCAGGGAACCTAGAAGAAGTAAGAAAGAGATGAGTTATTTTAGGACTCGAGCTCTGGAAGCATATAGCAGGTCACGTCCTTAATATAGTCTGAAAGAACCTCTTGATTGAGGTGAGATATCGCGCATGGCAGTGTGGCCAGGGTCCCCTCTGACTCACATGGTGAGACCCTCCTTTTGAGCAGTGAGGGTGGCTGAAGCCTGACCCGAGGTCGGGAAAGTGTGATCACTAACCCCCAAAGAATGGACCCACATCTCCCGCAGAACCCCACACCGTAAGACAAACAAAGAGTATGTGTCAACGCATGACATATACAAAAGATAGAAGAGACGTACAAGACAAACAAAGGGATGGTTAGTTTAAAATGACTATATGTCCGATCTTCGATCTTCGCGCAATCCCCTCACTAAAAAATAGTGCTTTGGCACAAAATGAGAGATATTCCAAAACAGCACAAAGCAGTTGTGAGACATTGGAATGTAGCAGTTTTTTGAGCAATTTACAAATCTTGTTTGTGCCTCACAAAACCGTCTGCGCATTCAATACCAATATAGCAACTGCACACAACAGCCAAGCGAGAATGCAGAATGATGGACAGTCACCATTAGTAATGCGACAAGCTGTTATCATTGGTGTTGCCACAGTATGTACCAATATGACAACAGATGAGACTAAACAATATATCGTGCACACATACATACAGGACCATTCAAATACACAATTGGCTCCATAGCTAGGCGTCGAGTTTTCAAATTAATGCACTGATAACGCCACTGTTTTACTGAATACGGACAGTATTGTATCACAGGGAAATACTATATAGGTGTCTTTAAAGGCCAGCTGATCCGATATAGCTGTATGTTTTTGAAGTAAAATTAAAAAAGGCTTTGGATACTGTCTGTAACAAGTTCATTCACCTGCAAAGTAAACATCAATCAAGCATTTTTTATATGCAAAATACATAGAAATGCATTATGTTATTCATTCTACTCACCCATTTGTACATCATGATTAAGCCCAGTTTGTAAGGTTTTGAGTGTCGCCGGAATGGATTTTTTTCATTATGACTTTTTTTTTTTTTTTGTAAGAATAATAATTCATTCTAAATACGCCCCTAAAATGTTAATTGTAGCCTACTATGATTTCTCAATAAATGAACAGTCTCTAGCAACATCGATATTCAGCAGACTGGACAGCTGCATAAACGGCCAGAAATTGCAGTTAACAGAACTGTTTGTCCCGCCTCAGTTAACTTACGAATGGACTGCTGCAAAGAAAGCACAGGTCTTTGATTGGCTGATCGTATCACTGGTCTGGCTTTAGAAAAACATAAGCATGCCTTCACAGCAAGAGTGCCCTGATGTGATTGGCTCTCCGAAGTGCAGCTGCTCACCCCTACACCTGTATATTATAATAATAAAGCAACAGACCACAAGATGGGTGTATGACATATTTATACAATTAATTTTAAAGATGTGTGACAACACACCACAGAGATAATAGGCAGGACTCCCCTCCCCTCTTCATCCTTCTCTCAATCTTCATTTCTATACTTTGAATGCGCACATTGGATGCCGATATGCCTGTGGAGCAGTAAAGAACATATAAAACTGTATAGGTAAACACACTACCGCTGTCCATCATATCAATACTATACTCAGTGATAAAACACATAACTGATCCACCCAGGGTGGGGGGTAGTTGGGGTTCTGTACTATTGTATGTTCAATATTACATGATGAACATTACAGTTGATGCAAATATCTTCAATACTGTAACATAACACCAACAAGCAGTTGATCAGAAAACCCTAAACACTAAGCAATTGTACTGCACCTGGTACCAAAGTCTCTATGTGACGCTACTGTGGACTGTTACTCCGATACTATTTGAGCCAGCAGTGCGATGTTATTGGAACAAGCGCATCGCAATTTTCGCACAGATATTGGTATACTTTCGCCCAATTCAAATTTGATAGGACCGTGTTAAACGAACAGAAGGAAGGCAGTGTGCTGGACAGAGGTGAGTGCATGTTTCCACACTCGTCTGTTGGGCATGGGAATATGCTATAGACATCACTATGATATGAACATGTTATGAACATGTTATGCTATTATGGAAACAAAAGAAGAAGCTTATTGCTTGTATGTTTTTGTGGCAAATTGACTATGGTGATGCAGTATATAGGTTTGTATCACCATCAACTTTAGGTAAACTGGACTCCCTATATCATGCAGCATTGAGGTACATTACAAATTCAAGATTTAGTACTCATCATTGTATATTATACGATTTGGTAGGCTGGACTTCTTTGGCTTTATGCAGGTTAAAGCACTGGTGTATTCTGGTATATAAGGCTATTCAATGTAAATTACCCTCTTATTTAAATGAATACCTTAAAGCTTCTCATAATAACCATAGAATCAGATCTCATTCTGTTTTTGCATTTTAAAATCCCAAATGTGCGTACTGAGGCTGCTAAAGGATCCTTTGCTTATTATGCCCCATGGTCCTGGAATGAGTTCCAGTCCAAACTAAAGCTGCAGACCCAGATATCTTCATTGTAATTTAAAAGTAAACTGCATGATTTCGTGACTAAGAGTAGCAATTGTTTTAAATAGTTGACTGCTTTTGTGTATTTTGATTACTGTTTTAAATGTATTTTATTTGTATTTGTTCTTGTTGTCCGATTGACTTGCTGCTACCTGCTTGGCTAGGTCTCACTCATAAAAGAGGTTTTAATCTCAATGTGACTACCGAGTTAAATAAAGGATAATAAATTATATATCTATCCTGGTATTGACTGTTGATCTACTAAAAAACAAAACAGGAAGATATTGCATAGTCGGCAATCAGTTTGGGGTCATACAGGTAGCCTACTACTATATTTGTGCACAGTTTTTGCAAAGGCTTTGTTGGGCACACAAGCCTTCATCTTATATATTATAGATTATAAAACAACGACTCATGTGTCTAGAAAAAAAAACTGTTTTTTAGAAGGGCTAGTATTCCAATAGTATCCTAATACTAAGAGGGTATTCGGTATCACGTTTTAGGAATACTGGTATCCAGAATACGAACGGATTCAATCGGAATACCGTGTTTACATGGTATGGAATAGCTATTCAAATTTCCCACTATTCCGAATGCAACTGGAATCCTGATAGAACAGGACAACTGGAACAGGTGCCCGGATAGCAATATGGGTGCATTCAATTGCACCTACCATGCGCGAGAGGTGCACGACCTCATAAAAACCCAGCATTATCTCCTCCCTATTTGGTCTGGTACTGAGAAATTGAATATGTTCCTCAGAACATCGCAGCAACGCGGTTATGAACCTGTCAAGGTGACGGGACACGGCTGACTGGGTGATCCCCACTGTATCACCTGCTACCTTCTAGACGGTCCCGGTAGCTGCGCAGGTTTGTTTTGACCAGGTCGTCATGCAGCATGTGACATAGATGAGTCAGCATGTCTCGGTTGAGACGATACCGGGACACGACTTGCTCATTGCTGAGCTCCTCATATGTGTGCAGAGGCCGGCAACCTTTCAGCATGTCTTCACCTATGTTGGGGTTGCTGTTGCTGGGTGTACCTTGCATCATTCACATCCACATGTCGACGGACACGCTGAGTGCTACCCACGTTTCCCATTGTTGCCTGTTTGTAGTCAGTGCTGGAATGGTAGTGTGCGCGGAGTTAACACAGTCCTTTTACAGTCCCTATTTTGCGTGTCATAAACCTGGTTTTGTGCTTGGCACATACCTTCGAATATACCAGGATCATACATATTGTGATATGATTGTGATGCACAAAAGGACGTTTTGAATATGGCAACTTGGCACAATTTCGGCACAACAGCCATTTGTGATGCACATACTCCTCTGCGCTGTGCGCAAACCTTTCAAAGATCTGGCCCCATGTGTTTACCTTCCACCCAGTGGAGAGTAAAAAAAAAACTTTATTAGGGATAAAACCTCTGGTGGCCTTGGCAGATTAGGTAGGCCCCCACTCTGAGCATGGTTGCCCTGGCGGATTAGTTAGCCCCCCACTCCAGGCATGCTAGCGAGGGATTGCTGAGCTGCTGAGATATCAGAGGCAGAAGAGCGAATATATATGTCGACAGCCAAAAAGACCAGCGACTGATGATTTTGATGAGATGGTGATTGACTTTTGCTTTGGTGGCAGAAGTGGCTGCTCCGATTCTGAAAGAGTGTGGGGTGTAGAACTTGGGAGAAAGGCTTGCTTCAGGAGGGAGGCTTGGTGAGTAGTGAACCAATGTATTGTTTTGATTGTGTGAGAAGAGTCGATGAATAGAGGCTCTGACGGAAGGAAAGGACTTACAGGAAATGTACTTGACTATGGAAGAGTAAGGGCATAGAGGAGATATGATTTTCAAGAGTTGGATAAATCATCCTAGATTAAGCTGATTGGTTTTAGAGGAACAGAAGAAGATGATGAAATGAAGGTTAGGGACCAGGGAGAGGTTGCAGGAACATATGCCTGAGGAGGGAAAGCTGGCAATGATGAGACTGTAAACTCTGAGCATCTAAGGAAGCCGAAAAATGCAATAAGTCACAAGACTTCCATGACGAGGTCATTGAAGGGAGAAAAACAGCTATTACAAAGAATTGAGATTAATGAAAATAATAGATCCATTGATATGGGTAGCCGAGATGGGGAGGAAGGAGGAGAGCTTCTGATGATTTTGTGAAGTGTCAGACAAACTGCTGGTATAGCTAATAAAGTCAGGGAAGGATCTGACCAGAGATAGTAATGGTATTGAATTCCAGAGATGTAGGACTTAATAGTGGCTGGGGCAAGGTGGAGAGAGTCCCTGGTGTGAATTATAAATGCTAGAATTCAGTCTTGATTGAATGGGATAGGTTGGATATGGTTTTAAGCACAGAATGATGAAAATGAAGACCATCCTGAAGAATAAGTGGCTTTTGTTGATGGGGCTAATGCAGCAGCCATGTAACTTTGAGTTGATTGAAGGACATTGGAGAGGGATGAATTCAATCGAAGAGCAGGTGCTGGAATTGAGGGTACTGAAGTGATGTTGGCGAGGCTGAAGGAACCAATTGGAGGAATCGGTATAATTAAAATGACTGAGGAGAGACAGCAGATTGTGTTTCTTAATGGAGGTGGAAATCTGGAAGTTGTTAATGAGAGAACAAATTCTTTCCAGTTTAGAGGGAGGTAACCTGGCTTTGAACTTCAGTGTATCCAAAGTGATTCCTAGGAATTCCAAGGAATTAGATGGACTGACGGTTTTGTCTTCTGATAGAGGAACACTGACTGAAGAAAAAAGGGATTTCAAATTATTAATTGCTTGAGCCGGATGATCCGAAGGAGGCAATATTAGAAGAAAGTCATCCATGAGGTGGAAGAGGACCGGAACGTAGTATGAGTTGAGGAAGATCCAGCATAAGGCTCCGGGCAGAGAGTCGAATATCTTCGAGCTGCTGCAGCATCCAATGGTGAGTTGAGTGGCAAAGTAGAAGTTGCCTTCCCACCTGATTCCGAACAGATGATGAATTGAAGGATGAATGGGCATGACTTTAAAAGCATCAGAAATGTTAGCTTTAGCTAGCCAAGAGCCGCGGCCGGTGATCTTGATGGATTTAATGGCATCTGTCAGTTTGATAAAATGGAGAGAGAATTGATCGTGAGAAATGAGAGAATTAAAGCTGCTAATAAAGGATCAACGAGGAATTAATTGCTTCTTGTCTGAAATTTTTCGTGTTGCGATGTTTATTGGATTGATATGATAAGATGTGAAAGGAGGTGCCAAAAATGGGCCGGCTATGAAGACTTTTGACACTTGGGCTTGAATTACAGAGTTGGCAATCTGGGGTTTGGTGATGGCAGAATGGAGGTTTTCACATATGAATGAGGATGAAGGTATTTTTGAAAGGCCGGTGGAGAAACCATACAGAAGGCCATTGATGATAGGATGTGAAAATTTTGCTGCTGGATGGCATGAGCCAGAGCTGGAATATTTATTAGAGTAGCTATAGAGAGCATTGAACATCATTGAGCAGATGATTTTGGAGTGGGTGTCACTGCAGAAACTGCAGATATGTAGGTTCCTGCAAAGTTTGGATGAGCAGATGTTTGAGTTAAAATTGTTGCAAATCTGCCTGGAACCAAAGAATCTGAAGGAGCGACAGTGTCTGTCCTGAATAGTAGAATGCTTGGGAGGAGTAGATGAGTGAATAGGGTTTGGCACTGAAAAGCAGGTGCTGAAAAGAGGGGTAATATTTCACTGACCTACACATAATGTATTGGAAGCAGTTCTCGGACACAGGTGAGTGGAATGGGTGGTGGAGGCGCAGACTTGCACACAGACCACTGAAGATTTAATTGAAAAGATCCTGATCGGGACAAGACCAATCTGTAATGAAGTTATCAGAAGCCAAGCTTGAAGCTGCTTTGCAGAAAATGATTTATAATAATCATAAAACTTTGTGCCTCCGTATCTGACTGACAATTCCACAACATAAAACTGATTGAGTTGAGCTCCTGGCGGCAGTGAGGATAAGCAGAAGATAAAAAGTCCTGATAAACTGTAAATGCCAGCATGAATTCCTCCAGTGAGGCTTTTTAGATCTACAACATGGTGATCTAAAAACTCTGATGTTGCAATTAGTATTGAAACTAAATTAACATGTTACTGTCGATAATCTGGCATCTGATATGAGGAGATAGAGAATAGTGCTGCGCTGAATTGACTGCAGGGGAACCAGAAGCGACTGCAGAAGCAAGGTTGTACTCCGGAATGATGACAGCAGCAACATGGATGGGCAGAGCCAAGGCGGATGCTGAAGCTGCTGCGGGAGCCATAATGGCAGCTGGAGATGATCTCGCACTCTTTTGATTCTCAAGGACATCCAGACGGTGATATGATATTCTATATAAGATATTCTTTTAGAACTGTTTCTGTGATTTCTAGAAATATGAAGACTTCACTTTGAAACTCTTTCTGTAGCCTCTAAAAAGGCAGTTCACTTTTTGACCACTGGTCATGTGTGTTCGAAGGTGTGAAAATCATCACTTTACTTGGCGTTGGCAGAATACTCTTCATAATTTCTATAAACATGCCTTTTGAATGCATTGTACTTAGTGAATTCATGCTTGCAAGTGAATTCATGCTTGCAAACTGATAAACCACATGAAAAGGTTGTTGCATGTGCTTCACTTTTATAAAATCTACAGTGCTCTACATAAGTTTTGAAGGTCTGAAAGGATACCTTACAATATTTATATGTAAACATCGTATGTATATAATTGTGTAGGCTTGTTCCATTGCAAATTAAATATATTTGGAAAATGAGGTAAAAAACGCATCTCTCTCCATACTGATTAAATAAAGCAGGGGTGCCCAGTTCTCAATGTAGTGAAAAACACGACTGTCTCGCATTTAAGTTACGTTTTTAATTTGTACGTATCTCATACATTAATCAGCATATAAAGGGTTAATCCTAAAAGCAACACAAACTTGCTTCACTTTCTTTAGTTAATATGGAGAGAGGTGCTTTTCTGAAGTCTTTCTGGCTCGCTCTGTTACATTACTGCAGGGGAGACTAAATTAAAACATTTAAAAAAAAAAAAAAAGTGACGGAGACTTAATTCATCTTGACTAGGCTCGTGGAAAACAATTGAATTGTTCAGCGCTCAGATGAGTTTGATACTTAACAGGATTAAATTTACATTTTTAACAAAAACACTTTAGATTCAAGGCCTGAAATTCATCACTGTTCATTCATTGCATCTAAAATACAAGTTAAACATCGAAAAGGCAAGTCTATGTATGTACATTATGATCCAGCAGTCTGCGTATTGGCATTATTTGCTTACTCAGCCAATGTGAAAAATTATTATACTTGTAGCTAACACAAAATATACTCTGTATAGGTGAAACTTTTTCAGCTTTTTGCATTAGCAAAAAAAAAAAAAAAATTCTTTACATTAATTTGGATTCTTATAAAATGTATAGCTTGGACAAATATTGCGGAGTTACTGCAACGGGTTTTTTTCTAACGGGTTCATATGAAATTCAGGGGATATTTTGAAAAATGGTTGTGTACATTAAAAAAACAAAAACTTACGGATAATTTCAGTAAAATTAAATTATTTCTTATTTTTATTTTTACGCCATTTTTCACATTATTTAATGTTTTTTCTTAACCATACAGTAAATACGTTTTTTAACATTGAAAAATGACGGGTAATTACACGTTATTTTAAAGTGTATCTATCGATTTATCTATCTATCTACATATGACAGTAAATTGTGTCATTGGCTGTGTTTGCTCCCTCCCTTCCTCTTTCTGTATTTTATCAAATACTGCCTCAGCAGCACCTTTCATCCACAATGTCTCCCACATTGAAAGGTGCTGCTTATTGTAAAAGAGAGTTACGGATCTACAGCATTTTAAATCCATTACGGCAGCTCTAAAATGCAAATCCAATGTGGGAGAAAAATCAGGCACCGAGGTTGACAAATTAGATTACAGTCCAATTGCCAGCGGATAATGTACTAAAAGCTTTCCCACTTAGTGTAACATCTTACTGAAAATTATTCACACATTGGGGGCTACGGTATACTCTGGTTGGAGACACTTCTTAAGGACACACGTTCATTAACAAATTAGAACACTCGGTTCAGGCCCTGTCTCTTAAGAAACAACATAGTGTAGTGTAGGCCCTACCTATCCGCAACGCAAATCACTCGTTTTCCTTATATTAATACAATTGTTATTTATTATTATTATTATTATTATTATTATTATTATTATTATTGAATTATTAGTTATTAATAATATAATAATAATATATAAATATTACCAATAATAACAATGTAAATCTGTTTGGTGGCCCTTTTATATTTACGCTTTTGCGAAAAATACATTAATGGTATCACCATATAATAATAATATATATTATAATAATAATTATAAAAAATAATAATTATTAATTATTATATATTATTATATGATGACTACACTGCGTTTGTATGTTATTAGCAATACCATCTTGCAACTATAAATATATAGTCTAATTTCTGTAAGCATTGCTTACATTGTGAGATATAGGGATTGTTATCTGTCATAATTTCTCCATTAAAAGTTATCTTATTTGTAAAAAAAAATTCCGGGTTATAAAAAGTTACCAGACAGATGGATAAATAGACAGACAGATTTTATATTGTAAACAAAAAATGTATATATACATGACTGTGTAAAGGACCGAGAATG
The DNA here is from genome assembly GCF_017654505.1 of Polyodon spathula. Lineage (NCBI taxonomy): Eukaryota > Metazoa > Chordata > Actinopteri > Acipenseriformes > Polyodontidae > Polyodon > Polyodon spathula. The sequence continues at coordinate 63,646,553 of NC_054537.1, forward strand.
AACTGCCGTCTCTAAATACATAAAAGGCCTGTTTGAACCGCATTGACAAGGTTGTCACACTAAAATACATAAAAGCCTGTTTGAACCGTAACTGTTCCCACAGTGTGTCAACTATATATATCTTTATATACACTATATTATATATATATATATATATATATATATATATATATATATATATATATATATATAGTATATATATTTGATTAGATAAACAAAATAAATTTGTTTTATTATTTCAGAGATTAGATTGGTGCACCGTCTTTAAATAGCCTATAACCGGTTGCTTAATTTAGAGCCTACTGTTTTACTGTTAATTTTGTTGTTACATCTTCTCCTTTCTTTTGTAATGTTGTTATTTGTTCTTCGTGTAGTTCTTTTGTGTTGTATTGAACATTATTCACATAGACTGCAATACCGTGAAGGTGGGTGGACGAGTTCGAGGTTTTTTTTTTTTTTTTTTTTCTTCTAATCATCTCTATTATCAAAAAGGGGTTTGTGGATGGCGCCACCAGAGCTTACCCTATTAGCACAAATACCAACTGTTCATTCAAGAGTGGCTATGTGCGTTAATACACCTGCATACTGAAACTGTCACCTAGGCTACAACCTTACATTTCAGAACCATTTTCTCAATGGCACTTTACACTATCGTTTAGAATAGCAACTCTTATTTGTTTGCGACTACACTAATTGTAGGCTGTAATCCTGAACAATATATTGGCACTCAAATATAGTTTAATGTTTAAACTTATATAATATATTTGCTTGCCAATATATATATATATATATATATATATATATATATATATATATATATATATATATATATATATATATATATATATATATATATATATATATATTGTACAATACATTTAGTGATCTATTGTATAATCTTTCAATAACCTATATAAATCCATTACACGTCTCCATGTTATTCAATATGTATTTTTTCGATAAGGGTATATACATAATGTAAAACGAGTCTGTGTAACATAAATTGACAATTTATAATGTTCCTGAAGAACAACAAAATACCCCCCACCCATCATCGAAATAGAGAGAAAAAAAACGACCATGAAGCAAGAAGCTCGCGTTTTCAGCAAACGCGCTGGGTTAAATGACACCCAGCTGTACGGAGTTTTCTCCCTGTGTGTGTGCCTTTGAGTACGTGAAAGAAGCTACAGGCTGATTGAATTGAACCTCCTGCTAATGCTGGGGTAATGAAATGGCTGTTGCATTTGTGACTGACGCCTGATCTCTTTTCCAAGACAGACTTTATCTAATTAAAACCAGTGTACAGAACTCTCATGGGGCTCGTACATTAGGCGCAGGGCCATAAACGTTTTTTTTTTTTTTTTTTTTTTTTTTTTTTTGTGTTTTGTTTGTTTTGTTTGTTTGTTTTAAATAAATTTCAAATTGACTGTTTTATATGCTAATGACACATAACAATAACCGATAGTGAAATGAGCGTTGGAAATTAAATAGTACTTGCAACAAGTAAACAATATTACATTCATGCCTAATACGATTAAATTGCAATACATATGTATCTATTATATATACTACGGTACTTGTATAGTTTTGAATTGGATTTAGCCTACACTGTCCGTATTGGTTAGCAGAATGTAACCCGATATTTCAGGTTGAGAGAGAAATAGAATATCTTTCTCCACCATACATAATTGTGGTAACATTATTAATAACATTTGTTATCATATCTTCGTAACGGCATAATTGCATGTCTTGCAAAACGTATGCTGCTGCTGTTGTATATATTAGGTGCTAACAAACTAACAAAACTAACATTAACCTCAGTGGATGTTATATTATACACTAATGCTTTTGTATTTTCCTGCCTGGGACTTAAGCTTTCTTTATGTCTGTGATCCATATTGCATACATTTGTGTTCTATATTCTCACTGGTTTCAATGTCAATTAAAATTATCATTAACAACAGTGATATTTAATTGTTATCACTCGAATGTGCTTTCTGTCATATGGTACAATGCAATAAGGCATACACAGTTTAACAAGCCTCATGCCCAGCTAAGAAAAAAGCCTACATAAAGTGCTCAGATAAGTTATCTAATTCAATTCAAAGACAGGTTCACGTTAAAAAAATTAAATTGAAAATAAAGTTAGGAAATATCATCTTGCAATTAACAGGTTTTTAACAGGTTCCAAATGTTTCAAATCTTTGCATATGATTCGTATAAAATTAGCTTTATGTTGTGTTTGTTTGTATAAGAACAATATAGGCTGTGTAATAACTGCAGACAGATGTGCACACTGATTATATTTCTCACATTTTGGCAGTTAAACAATGGGGAGATATATATATATATATATATATATATATATATATATATATATATATATATATATATATATATATATTTGGGCATTATAATTTATAATGAATTTTAAAGGGCAACGCCAATCACATTGAATATAAAAGTTTAAAAAAATAATGCAGTTCTGAAGTCTGCAAAACATAAAATATTATGTTTTTTAATTTTTTGCAATCTTTGTGGCCGAACATGTATTCAAGAAAAATAAAACTGTGTTTCGTTCTTCTCAGTGCTGTGAAAGACCAGATTGGAAATGTCCACTCCATATACATTTGGCTTGCTCCGCTCCTCTCACACTCTCTGTTCCCAACGCAGGTCCGGATTAATCAATATGCCAATAACAAAATACAGGTTAGCATAGGGCCCCCATGTCCTTTAATCCAGCCCTGGCACACAGATTCAGATTTTTCACATGATTTTTCATTTACAAATATATGTGCACTGAGCATCCTGCAATCAAAAGAAGGAAAACACATCCTCTTAGTTTTTAATTTAGGTTGCTCTTTCTGTTGCCTAAACTATAATATTTATTCTGACATCATCTTCCACCCCATGCCTCTGTCATCTCTCAAGTAAACTGAAAACTGAAAGACATGTTATAAAATAGGAGGCTTGCTTCTAAAGGTTTCCATTTGAGATATGTTAAAGGTCTCCACAGCAAGTGATTTAAACGAGACGTGATTCAAGCTGCAACACATCGAACTGGGACTCAAATGAGTGTCCAATGTGTTCCTGTAGTAATGATAAACTGATGTAAATAAAGAAAAAAATTAAATTAATGAAATATCATTGGGGTTCTGTAGGAAGTTATGCTTGCATTTTGTTATGAAATGGTTCCCAATACTGTTATTAGTGTATTTACAGGAATCAAGGTCTGTGTGGGGTTGACAAGCATGGCGAAGCTGTGTAGGAAGCTCTCAGTTCATAAGACTAATTAGATGGGATTCATGCTGGGTTGTTCTTTTTGATGCTGCTCCTTGTGCTAATTGCCACGTCCTTCCCCAGAAGAGCAAGGTTAAGTTCAGATGTACCACAGTCTTGTTCCTTTTTAGCTTTCCTGACACTAGAGCTGATGGGAGCTGACAGGGAACAGATTGGGAGGCACTTATTCTACTGATTGAGGTATTTACATTTAGCAGGTCAAGTCATTCCTAAGAACTTCCTTTTTTTAATAGATCTGGCTCATTTAAAGGGAGATATCTCACATTTTACATTATTTATCTAAGGAGCTGGGTTTAGAAATCCCTGGAGAAAATAACCCAAATTAACAGCACTGAGTTGTTTTTCAGTGATCCTACTGATTCACAAAAGGCTCATAACATTACTGATTTTAAGGGTATTTCTTTACAAAGTAAAATATTAGGGCCCCATTTTCCATTGTGTTTTATGATAAGGATTACCTTATTTAATTTAGAAAGGTACAAACAAAGTGATGCTATAATTACCCTTTTATGATTACACCTGCTTCTTAACTTCCCTTTATTCTTTCATTATTTGTTGTATTTCATGTCCCTTATTACGGGGAAAGTAGAAAATCCAGTGGACACAGGGACATTTTTTTAAAGGTACAGGCTAACCATAAAGAAAGACCTACATTTATATTCCAGTTCATGGGGTGTAAGGATAAGGCAAAAGAAGCAGAAAGGAGCAGTTAGTAGGAAAGATGCCGGCTAGAAAGGACTGGACTTAGGATAGAGGAGCGGGCGAGGCCCTGACTCTAGTAGCAGACCAGTAGAGCTGGACATGTAAACTAGGATAGAAAGTGGTCACTGACTGAGGGCGATGATGCCAACACAACCCAGGGGCAGAGGACCCAGCAACTGAAACAGGATAGAAAGATAGACACTGATTGAGGGCGGCAATGCTGACACATCTCAGGGGCGAACCCAGCGACCGGAGACAGGATACAAAAGTAGTCGCTGACTGAGGGCGGCGAAGCCGACACAACCTAGGGGCAAAGGACCCAGCAACCAAAAACACATACGAGGGTTATGACTCAGGGAGCTGACTCGACCCTTGGGAGGAAGACAGTCCCGGTAGACCGGGACACGAAAGGAAATAGAGAGAGAGAGAGAGGTACCCAGCAGCTGAGACTTCTGTAAAGGGGTGCTCGTTAGACCCCAATTGGTCAAGACTTCACGCTGCCTGGGACCTGAGATAAGGACAAGGCATAGTAGTTAATATAGGACACGAGCACGGAGTAGCCACATCCCGAAAGTAAGGCAGAGTATAGAACAGATCCTCGAGTGCCTCCTCGTGAAATCTCCCACACTGTGAGACAAACAAAAGACAGAAAATGCCAGCTCATAACATAAACAAAAGACCAGAAGGACAAATGGGACAAACAGAGGGATGGTTAGTAATTTAGTAGGATGTGACTATGTGTATACCTGCTGCTCAGTGGAGAGGAAAAAAACCCCTTGAGGTTGATTAGGGGAAAACCTCTGGTGGCCCCGGCAAACAGGAAGCTCCCACTCCAGGCATTCTAGCAATTTTAAAATGAGCAGCAACTATATCAGCTGAGGATGAATGAATGTAGGAATCCACCGCAGAGGAGGACCAGCTCCCCCACATTCATGATCTGGCTGTGATTGATGTTGGCTCTTGCTGAGGAGGCAACTGCGCCTATATGGAACGAGGCGGAAGGCCTGCTCTGGAGGCGAGGGTGGAAAGGTGGGTTGAGAACCAATGACGAGTGATGATAGGAGTGAGCGGAATCAATGAACAGAGGGTCTGGGAGGGCACGGTTTCCTACCGGGGAGATATCTTGATGTTGAAAAGGGAGGATAGGGGACTTGATATTTGACCGCTGAATGAATTGACCATGCTGAAATTGGTTCGTCTTGGAGATATGCAGCCAAATGATTAAGTAAGCATCGAAGCCAGCCGAGAGTTAGATGATCTCCATAGGTAGATCCTTGTAGGGGGAGAAGCTGCCTTTTCGAAGAGTGGAAACGAGCAAATGGAGAATATCTGTTGCTATAGACAGACAGGAAGGTGAGGCAGGGGGAAAACTGTTAAGAATCCCATGGAGGGTCAGGCGAACTCCTGGTATTGAGAGAATGGAAGGAGATAAAGAGAATCCCTAGCATAGACAATGAGAGCTAGGATCTGGTTTTGATTGAAAGAATATGATTATTCGATTCTGGGTGCAGAAGGTTGAAAACACTGAGCAGGCTGTAGAATAGGAAGCTCTTGAAAAAGGGGTGAGGGCTGCAGACATGTAACGCTGAGAAAATTGAAGGAGGTTACCGAGAGTGGGATTCAGTCAAATAGCTGCTGGAAAAGCTAGGGATTCTGGATGGGGGTTGTGGAAGCAGATGGGACCAGCTGATGGAACTTGGATACCGAAAGTAGAGTCAGAAAGAGAGCTGGAACTGAGGGCTCAGCTGGAGCTGAATGCACGTATGAATCGGCTGCTGGGGAAGCATGGCACCTTTTGCACCCCATATTCTGGAAAAAGAGTAGAGAGATGAGTGCCGCCATTCTATGTGTATGTTAATTCAGGATCGATCAGTGGTTAGCTACTATCATGTCTGTTTGAAATGGAAAAGGTGAACTTACATTCAGAGATTTGAGTTTTGCAACTCCAGTTATTCTCCTAATAATGGAACTCCTTAACTCAATCAAGACAGATTTCCAGTCTCGTACCACGTCTCTCACCATGTATTAATGCTGTAACATTTGAGAAGATGAGCGGACTTATGAATAGATGCTGAGGAAGTCAGGTGCCCCGTATTTTGATTAGATGGGAATTAGTGTTAGCCTTGATTGCGGAAATGTTGCTATGATCTGCATATTGGAGGAAAGCTGGAGCATTGGAAGCTCTGAAGAAGTGCAATTGCAGATTTAAACAGTAACTAAAGCAACTTTTGCATGCTGGAGGAGTGAGCATATCTGAAGAAGAATGGGAGATTTGCTGTAGTGAGGAGCGATTAACAGTAGATGGCAGGACCTAATGAACAGTGCAGAGGTCTGAGGAAGTAAATGATGGAGTGCTGTCAGTAGTGTGCAGAGGCCTGCTAGAAAGCAGAGACCTGCTGAAGCAGTGTTCTGTAATAGTGAATGGTGGACTGCCATTGGTAGAGAGCGGTGGTCTGCTGCAGAGAGTAGGGATCTACAGAATGCGGTGGATATTGATCTTTGAGTGTTAAGGCAGATTTAGAAGGAGACAGAGATGGGGCTGCTTGGGGCAGAGATGAAGAATGCAGAGGTCTGAGACCACTGCAAAACCAGAGAGGATGAAGAATACATTGCTCCGAGGCTTCTGCAAAACCTGTTGATTTAGTCGGGAGCAGTTTATGAGAGTATTGTCTATTGGGGGTAGGAGGACATTGACTGGAACGTTGATAATCGTAGGACGTGGTCCCGTGTCTGACTGGTGGCTGGAGTTGATGAAATGATGACTTTGAAGATTGAAAGTGCTTTGATGAGTTGGTCAGTTTGGAGGTAAGCTGAAAGTTACCGATGGTAGATTCTGATGATCTCAAAAAGCAGCTGAGGTGTTGCTTCATGACCAGGTCCTTGAAGAGGGGAAGAGTTGAAATTGAAAAATGTCAGTTGATATAGATAGACAAAAGGTTGAGGCAGGAGGGGAACTCCTGAGAATCCCTCGGAGTGATGACGAACTGCACGAATGGATAGAAAAGTTGGATTGTGCGAGGTTCACAGCGATAGTAAACCAGCTTAAAAACTGTATATAGAACTTGTGGTGTTATACTGCCATCTAGGGGTTGATTGGAATTACACCATTGGCTTGAGTGAAGCAGGGTAGAATATGTTTGGTTATTGTGATTAAAATCCTTGTCTATGTAGAACAACAATTGTGTATTATTTTTAGATTTTAATAAATATACTCGATACATGTTTTAGGACAGTTTGTCATGTATATGAATAAGTTAACGCAGTATTTAGATGTCACGATTCGGCGAGTTGAATGCGCCCTCACAGGTTGTGAAAGTGCAGCAACAGGAAGCCAGAAGATTGCAGTACTGAGGCACGGAGGTCGTAGTGCCTGCTGAAGCTACCTCGTCACCATGACAACTTACCACTCCCCACAGTCTCTTAATGAGGACGTTGCCGTGGTAACCATAGTTTGAGAGGCGCTGGTGGAAAAGTTGCAGTACACTATACAGCAATGTCGTTGGAACATGTTGTGACCAGTCTAAATCATGATCCTCCACAGGTTGATTATGAAAAGGGCTGGATAGGTATTTTAAAACGTTGAACGTAGCTGATGGAAATCGAGGGCAGGATCTTCTGAAGGAACGATAAATTGTGCTGGCTCTTGGAGAGGGAAATGGCACTTGATTGCAAGCTAGGAGTAAAGAAAGATTCAGCTGATATTGCTTTGTGGTAGATTTAAATAGAGGAGCTATGGCAAGGCAATCACTGACGATGGGAATGTCGATGTCTTGTCGAAGGAGCTTTGAAAATTTTAGTGGAGGGTCAGTCTTTCTAATAAAGACACAGACATGTTGAGTAATGAAGCTGCGCTTTGGACGGTGCTGTTGTTGGGCTGGAGGCTGGATGGAGCAGGAAAGACTAATGTTGGAGTTCCTGCAGCTAAATAGAGAAGCTGAACGAGAAAAATCACCAGAGCAGGTAGGAAAATAATTGATAATAACTTGGGAGAGCAGAGAAGTAACCTGCAGTGAAAGGAAACAAAAAGTTTAGATATTAGCGGTGAAGCACGAAATGACGCTGTTTGCTACAAAAACGAAGCGTCAGATAGCGAAGGTGCAAGTGATCAGGGCTTAAATAGAAAATAGGTACTAATTGACAGGAAATTAGAAGCCCCCCCAAACTACGGTAGCTAATATTTTATATAGTACACAAGACAAATAAATAATACTTCATTTGAATAAATAAAACATACATTTGTTAAGGGTAATGGTCAGTCTATGTTTTCGATTTCACACATAAATAAGTGATCTGCTAGATGATATAGCAGTAGATCATTAACAATATAAATGTACTTGTTCATATACTGTAGGTGTTGACCAAACATTCCAAATGCTGTGTTTTTATTCACTGCACAATTATGCAAAGTTTAGAGTTTAGGACCAGGTAATGTTTCTAAATGTGACTTTAGGTGAAACTAGACGTGTCAAAAGCACAGCATTCTGATCGCTTGACAAAGAAGTTCACCTGCCCAAACACGAATGTAGCAGTGATCCCCATTATGATGGAATGTCGTTCTTAAAAACACTTTAGCACCTGCATCATCATTCATCAAGTTCTGCATACCAACAGCACTAGAATCTAATCAATGCTGGTGTATACAGACACAAGTGTGATCTGCTAGACCTATGAGTTAATGAAATTACCTTCAAGCTTACATTTTGCATCTACAAGAATAAAACCCTCCGCAAGTTATGCTGTGTGTCTGACCAGATGGGCTGTTTCCTAATATCAGCAGTACCACTGCCCTCCAAATTAATCTACTGAATAACTAAGAGCAATCACTTTAGATTATTTTATAAGTCTGTTTCCTCAAAAGATGTGGCAAGAATTCAGCTTGTTTGATCTATTCTCAGTGTTTTAATGTAATTAGACTATTAAATTCCATTCAGCTTGGAGCAACTGTTGAAAGCATAGTTGCTTTCATTACGCTATGCTTTATCATGACATAGGAGTCGAAATAGAACATATACTTTTTTTTAATTAGTATAGTACTGTAAAGGAACACAAGTCCTAAGTAACAGTAAAAACATTAATCAAGATGATATCAAATGGGCTTCACTGTGCTTGGCTTTCCAAAGAGTGAACATACCAAGAGAAAGGTGTGACCACTTTATTGCCCTGAGAAAGGAGTAACGATATTTTGATTGTAACGTTAAGTTGAAACTTTTGAGTTTAATCCAAAAAATATGTCAACAATAACACCTGTTTATTTAAAGAGAAGATTTTCTAGATCTTGAAGCCAGTATTTGTACAATATATTACTCTTAATCTAATAAACAATATCAATACTACTAGTATGTGACAAAATTAAATGGCAACATTTGAATATAGAACAAGTGGCTTCTTCTGGCTAAGAAATCTTGTAGTTTTGTGTCATAGTACTTCTGCACCATTATGTGAAGATAAATGCAACCCTATTATTATTTTTACTAATAACTGTTTCACATAGCATTTGTGTTTTAATCATAATTGTGGTTGTCTTACTGCTCATGGAGCTCCTACGTGGCCCTTACTCCTGCTCTCAGGCCAAGTAGTTCATGTCTCCTCGTCTTTTGATTAAGACGCAAATACATACTATATTTTTTTTTAACAGAAAAGTAAAACCGTTTTTTTTTTTTTTTTTTTTTAAAGTAACTTAATTTTGCTTGTAGATCACTTGACATTTTGTATTCACTCTCCACGTCCAGACTGCTGAAAAAAAAGTGTGTAGCCTTGCTTGAGGGGCTTGGGCATCCTATTCACTTGGGCTGCTGGAAATTTAAAAACAAAATTGAGTTTTTGTCTTCCATCTTTTTTTTGGTTTCAAAAAACCGTCAATTCACTATTGGAGACACACAGGGGCTCTTAAAGGGAATGTTGAATCCTTATTGGTTGTAACCTTACTCCCCCCCCCCCCCCCCCCCCACTGTGCTTTGATTGGATGGACACATGGTTCGCTATTTGATGTGCATTAGCCCATGCATGATACACTTCTAAATCACGTTTTTATCCGCTATCGCAGCGGTTCACTAATGCTGTCATTTTTGCACTAGCGATAGCGGCTGCGCATATAAATAGGGCCCTATGTGTTTTTAAAATAATTTCTGAGAGAAACAAAATACAGTAACATACAGTTAGTACACTTATTTCATAGCAGGAACTTCAGTTCACATGCTAAACAAAGGAAGCTGCATTTTAGGCTTTTCACATTTGCTTTACATTGAGGCAGAACCAGCTCCTCATAAGACCTTTGTTCAATCCGATGAGTCTGGAAAGGAAAAAGTGTGGAAAACTGGTGAGCCGAGAGCCAGGGGTGCAAACTGCAGCCTAGCAAGCATAGTCCAAACTAGCTTAAGTGCAAAGAGCTCTATTATTATTTTCTGACCTTAACCTTCATTTGTTTATTCCCCTAGAGCTGTTTTTTAGAGCAGCAAGTGTAGACACTGTTGTGTATCAGGAAGAGATACAGGGCTACGTTCTCAAAGAGCTTTACTCATCATTATCAAAATTTTTCATAAAGGAAAAAAACGTAACCAATAAAAGTGCCAATTGTAAACAAGTTATTTCTAGTTTAAAATATGGAATTGTACAAAAAGATAGCGAGGTAAGAACATAAGAAGAACATAAGAAAGTTTATAAACGAGAGGAGGCCATTCGGCGCATCTTGCTTGTTTGGTTGTTAGTAGCCTTGAGGTAGGTAGGCCTTGAGGAGACATGTCTTTCTTATATGGGACGACAAAAGACAACACAGCATATGAACCACCAAATAAGGTAAAATTGAGGGGAAAAGAATGGCTGTGAAGGACCGCAAAAGTTAAATTACTATACTGGCTCTTTACAGGCTGGCTGATCACAGGCTATTTTAACTTGTTAATACCAGTTTCCCTGTTAATACTTCAGTACCAGATTAACATAATTCTGTAATTCTTTCTCTGTGTATAAAAGTGGATTTACTTCAATTCTAGACATATGTCTAATGGTTTTCATCAAATAACATATCAGAGGATTGTTGACAGCAATAGGTGTACAATACTCCACTCCAATATTTAGAATAAACATTTTGAGATATACGTGTCTCTGGAATGCATGTATGGATGATACGATACGCGTTTGTAAATGAAGTATCACTATGGAATTCAACGCTATTTTTTGTATTCAACATTGGATTATACAAACTCGCTTGTCAACACACAATTTGTTCTGATAATCTTTTTTTATTCCACGGAGGAAGGAATTTGCATATTGTACATTCACTGGCCACATTATTAGGGACCCTCACAGGAGTTGTAGTGGCAATGACTTGATAAGATGCCTTTCAGCGTTATGTGGGAATGTGTGGCTCATTCCTCCTGGAGTACAGAAATATCTGCATGTTAGATGGTGGCGTTATCTTCTTTAAACTCAACATTATCTGAAGAGTTGTTAAGCAAATTGAGCATTATTTGTCCTTCCAAGAAATCAATGGACCCAACTATAACCCTGTGGCAGGGACACGGGAACTAGGGGTGCTGGGGGTGCAACAGCATCTCCTGTTTTGAAGTACGGGAGTGCTGTGCACCTAATGTTTGTGAATGCTAGTTTTGTGAATCTTATGAGCTGTGTGTGCAGTGCACCGTGCCTTTTTACATTGCTTTTAAACAGAAACCATAATAGAGCAATCAGCACTTACTGTCACACAGGGGCGGGATATTATATAAATTGCATGGTTCCAATCTGGCAAAAGTCAGTTAGTAGTTGGAACGCATTAGGCACAAGTGCATATGTTATGATAAAAGTCTGTGTGATGTATTGAAAGTGCTGATAGCATTTGAAGGGTATGTTTATGTATTGGTTGGAACGCCCCTGACATGCTCTTGAGAGTTAATGGTGAAAGACATGGAGCTGCAACTGTTCACTGGCACCCTGGTTCTGATGCTGAAATAAACAAGTTAAAAGCTGACCTGTTCCCTGCCGAGTATGAACCAAAAACATACTCACACACACCCGACATAATAGTCTGAATACTGGCAAATCTTAAGATTTACTGGTAAATGTTGTCATTTACCAAGCAAACCGGTAAATGTCCGAAATAAACATGATAACCTTTTACTTCGGACATTTACCGGCAAATCTCAAGAATAACCAAAAGGCTTTGGATAATGACCAAATGTATGGCTTTGCCGCCATTGTAAGGCTTCAGTTCTGTTTAACTCCAAGTGCCACAAGAGTCTACCATGCTGAATAAGTAAGTAAATATATCTATTCAAAGTCTTTGTGGAATTTCGTGTCATAACCAAACTGTGTCTGAAAAGCAATCTATTTCTTCATAATTTTGGACATTTTTCACCTTATGTTGACATTTACTGATAAAAAATAACATTGACCAGATTCAGACTTTTACTGTACAGTAGAACACTTATTGAAAATGTCCCAAAAAATAATTTTTTTGTAAATTCTCAGCAGCATTACATTGTAAAATCAGCTTGTCACAAATGCCGCTAACTGGAGTTGCTGCTTTGTGGAGCAATATTAAAAACACAGGCACACAGTGACATTCTGGCCATGGTAGATGTCCATTTCCTACGTTGGCCCTGAACTGCAAAACACAAACACAAATCAAAAAATGCAAATACAAATTGAAAATACAAATACAAACCTAAAAACACAAATACAAATAAAAAAAAAAACACACACATACAAATCAGAAAACGCAAATACAAATAAAAAAAACACAAATACAAATTGAAAAAAAAATACCAGTTGAAAAACATAAATACAAACAGCCCACAACGCAAAGGAAGTAACGACTGAGGCCACTCCCTCAGATACCCCAGCACAGCCCACCTGTTTCTGGAGAAGCTGAAGCAGTTTAGAAAGCGCAAGTTGAGTCTTTGGTAACTTAGTTGGTCGTGGTATATTTCTGTCAGTATTATAATTGGTATTGCAACGGTAATTATCATGTTTACCATAGATTCGTTTTGGGTACAGTAATACTAGCGGTTAAAAACTACTATTTTAGTTAAACAACATTTGACTTGTTTTTTTGTAGCTCAAAAAAGTCCAATTCAATTCCTTTGAAGTTCTAGTTGTTTTCAAAAAGCATCATTTGTGGTTTACACGATGACATTGAGGTTAGTGCAATTTCAACGCGTGAGGATCATATAATTAACTGATAACATCTTCCCAACAGGCTGCAAGATGAAACTTTTTAAAGTAAAGCCAATAAGTGTAAAGGGGTATTAGAAATGAGAACTGCTCAAGTGGGACATAGTCTCCTTAAGTAGAGATAAGCAGCATCTTTCACAGTTATCTGCCCATAAGAAACTATGAATCCTTTAATTATCCTTTGGTTGGACTGACAGAAAACAATGGTAAAAAAAAAAAAAGCAGTAAAACTGGTTTGTGCTTAAACCTGTTATATTAGTATCCATAGTTTCAATACATGTATTTCAGCACATTAAACAAGCATTGGAAAATGGATCAGAGATTTCCTTTATCCTGATTGGTCAATACGAGTGCTTAAATCTCTGATAAAGGACTGTGGTGTTAGGTTAAATATAGTAGTGTGTATTAGTTTTTGTTGAATTGGATGTTTAATATACAGGTCAAAGGACAAGGGATATGGTATCTAGGGAGGAGATGTTCTATTGTTTAAATAGAGCCGTGATTAGAGGGCATTATTGTTTAAATAATCAATAACCAATAAAAATCCATGTATGCATAATAGTTCTTTAGTTTAGGAAGTTTGTATGATTTAAATGGAGGCAGCATTAAGTCAATTGAATAGACTTTATTGATTTAATGAGTTAAAAGAAATCAAATGATTCTTAACCTAAAATAACAAAAGTGATTAAGTAACAGGAAGCAGTTTTAATTTGTATCTGAAAAATCTACAACACAAGAAAATGGGGACCACTGATAATAATAGGTTAGTAAATGAGAATAGAAATCTTTGGGTTGTCACTACTTTAGCATCCTTTAAACAATATTTAAAAAATAAATCACAGAAGTGAATAGACATTTCAATGAAGTACAGGTCAAAGTTAGAAAACAGTTTACTGTTAGAGGGAACTATGTGATTGTGTATGGAGTGTAACATTGTTACACCATCAAGAGCAACGTATGGAAGAAAGAACCGGTAACTGAAAAAAAAAAAAAAATGAAATCTTATTCAACAATACATCTTTCAAAACTTGTTGTATAACAAAAAACTACATAATATTCCACATTGTTTTATTTACATAGTCAGTATTTCCACTGGCTCAGAAACTGTATCATTAAGTTTACAAAACTGCTCAGTATTATCGAGGGATTTGGAAGGTGTGCGTGTGTTTATTTTCAACAGTCTTACTTTCAGGTTTGTCTTGATGAAGTGTAAAAGAACGATCAGTCAGAAAGATTAACTCTGTTGAGGGCTGAGGGCTAGACTTTCGGGAATCTGATTAAAAGTAGGTAGAGCAGGCCAAAAACAGAAGAGGGCTTCCTCGTGCCTCCAACCAAGCAGAAAATCTCTGTGAAATTAGTTAACATAATGACAGCCATCAGGAGCTTTCCTCCAGCGCCACGGGGAGCCAGAGGGGGAGCTCTTGCACTCATTCATTATTTAGCCACTTTCACAGGTAATAACATCGCCCTTGTCATCATTCCCGCTTCTATCCAAGAGGGCCCCACATCTGGGGTTACTGGGCTAGAAACAGATTTAAGTGCACACAGACAAGAAATATGTTACCAACAATTTTATTGGAATTAAAACGGAGGAGAAAAATGAATACGATTTATGTATGAAAAAATAACTAGAGTGAATGAAAGTAAAAAGTAACTTAGACTGGAAAAGGTCTGCATTGTAGTACATCAATTCAATTATAGTACATTTTTGGAGAATACTTGTTGCAGGTGTAAGCATAATATAACCAAGTAATTGTTAAAATGGATATCAGAATTTGAGTGGTATTTCTCTGAAATGGCTTATTATTCTACAGAAATAATAATAAATATTTAATATCTTAAAATTCCATGTCACCCATATCTAACCCAGACTAAAGCAGCCAAAGATTATTTATAGATGTAAGATCTGGCAGCATTTAGTAAACAGATATCACGTTTCTTTTGGTATGGTTCAAGGTTACATATGTCTATCACAGGTGTCTAAAACAGCCCCTTAGAACAGACTATATGAAAAGTTATGTTTAATCTATATGTTTACTACAATGGTACAGTACATTTGCAGTAGCACTATTATTTTGGAATGGATTAATGCTTGTGTATTGCTTAAAACATAACTGCATTAAAGATATTATTTTAAATTGTATCACTCTCCTCTCGTATTAAGCTTTTGTTCCAGATCACAAATTGTGTTATACAGTCTATAATAGACAAATTAATATATAAAAAAAAGTATTTAGTACAATTAATGTTTTAAAATGCAGCAAACTTTACACTGGTTTGAAAAGCACAGTAAATCTGTATCTAAAATATATTTAGAAACATGATTCATTCAGAATAAGTAATCTCTATTGAATGTTAATAAATGCCTAAAATGTCCAAAATCATATGCCTTCATTAGCAAAACAATTGATAATTAGCTGCAACTGGAGAACATGACCAAAAAAAAAGTCAATTAAAAATAAAGGGCAACCGATCCGTTGAGTCAGTCCGTGCTCTACTAATCATAAATACCCCCCCCCCCCCCCCCCCCCCCCCCCCCCCCCCCCCCCCCCCCCCCCCCCCCCCCCCCCCCCCCCGGGTGTCCCGACACAGGCTTATGTTAAACAAAATTAAGATAAGCTCCAAGAAAAAATATATAGCCAGAATAGTATGCTACCCCCCCCCCCTTACCCCCATTGAGGCTACGATAAACTACTGGCTATTAACTTAAATTTGCCGGAAGCTGAATTAAACTTAAAAGTCTTAAGCACAACTTGACTCCACAGCAATTATCTACAAGTTAATTATTTTGTCTTTTAAGTGGTGCTATGACCAAACACAGCACTGATTGAAAAAAAAAAAAAAAAAAAAAAACAAACATTTATGCAGTTATTTAGAGTCAAGATTATTTGATCAAAACAGGTGTTCCACAAAAGCAGGGTGTCACATGGTTTAGAGTTCCGTCATTCCTTGACATCCACTGTCACTTTGTCCCTGGTCATTAGCTGTCGGTCTCTGATGTCCACTTTCACTTTGTCCCTGGTCATTAACTATCGTTCCCTGAAGTCCACTTTCACTTTGTCCCAGGTCATTAGCTGTCGGTCCCTGACGTCCACTTTCACTTTGTCCTAGGTCATTATCTCTTATTACCTGTGACGGCATTTACATGATCATGTCAAACATGTTTTATCAGTTTTGCTTGTAAGCATGGATCACACTCTTTAACAAGAGTCCAAATAAACTTGTGGAGGAGCGACTGGAACGCTCCTGCAGAAAAAAGCAGGATCTGGGTACACTGTGATGTTTGAAAGAAATTCTTATTTTTCCCGGCGCTTTCAAGTAAAAGTTTAGAAATTCCAAACACAGTCATAGGGTCACACAGGTAGAACATATAGTTGTAGTTGTGTGTCTCAAAGTTAGATTCGTACACAAACTAGCGACCTGAAAAGTATGAGACTACAGCACAGGCAAAGGTCATTTCAAGCTTTCCAGTTTAACCTCTCAATGTGCCATTCTTGATGGTTTCAGTCTCAATACATTATACCTTAGTAGCTGAAAGTAAACAAATTACCTTCTCAGAAATCTTGAAACGGAATGAAAACAGCAACAGAAGATCTCACGTATGGTTCATTTGTGTCCCTTTAGTATCATAGTCTCGCATTCATTTACACAGGTCTCTCATCTTTCAAAATGCACCAAGCCCAAGCTTTGTGTTCCATAGAATTCGGCATCTGTCAGGCTTGATTGATCCAATTGATTTTACACGCAAAGTTTATTTTACAAGTGCTGTTTAAAGTAATTTTATTCAAAGTAAAACAGGTTTAAAATGACACTCAGTACTGCATCTCCAGCCTTGCCGCACCATGTATTTGCTGTATTTATCACATACCTCGTGTATAGTCGCACATACTGATAAGTCATCTCTTGATCACTCGATTTACCACCAAACTCCCCAATAATTCTATCCAAGTCCTTATTTTATTATTAAAACATCTCAGAAAGCTTTGCAAATGTCCACGAGATGCAGAAGCAGCCATCTTGGTTGTTTATGTCTGTGGTGAAAGGACTATCCCGTTTTGTTCAGATCCGCCTCCTTTTTTTCCCCTGGCTTTTTTCAGAATGACGCCATTTTGATGATGTCGGACAGGGTCCGACATTGGAACGGAACAGGAATTTTGGAATGTCGGACCTGGTCTGACATAGGACCGCAAAGAGTTAATGTAAACATTGTTTAATCCCTCCTACGAAGACATGTCATTTTCATTGACCAGGTTTCCATTGTGTGAGATCGAATCTCACAGACCTTTTCTGCCTTTGTTCACGGTATGTGGTTTCTGAATGTTGGAGCAGATATCTGATAAAGGGGCCTGTCAGTATTGCTAAGCTCCTTTTCTTGGTATCACGCCATTTATCTTGTCAAGAGTCTGTAGAGTGGGAAAAGGGTGGAGCACTTTGCTGTAGGTAGAGGAGTGAGAAGTTGGGGCTGACAGGTCCTGTCTCGAACTTCATTCAAGCTGCTCACCTTGAGCCTTTCCAGTTTCACCCTGCTCTTGGTTCCTGCTGCTGCTGGACAGGGGCAATCTGTGTCTTCACTGGGCCTCTTCTCATAGTCAGCAATGAGATTATGTTGTCAAGGGAGTGGCTGACATTAGAGAACCATTACCATATACTGTCTTTATGGATTACATCTGTTATTTGGGTTTACAAATACTTACTAATTACATTTGACCTGGTCCCATAAACTTCACAAAGAGCAACACAATGCAGATCAGAAAAGATGGCAAGCAGGGGAAAGCACTGGGCAACTCTAATAGGCTATTTACAGCAGAACAACATGGAAAAGAGGACAGCCCTTTAGTGCTGTGTATCTATTATCTGTGTTTTAATCAGGTAAGACTGTGAGAACCTGATGCAAGCATTAGACAGAACATTTGTCTGCTTGACTTAGGGGTTATAGCCAATACCCCACCAGGATAAGCCACAGCTGTTTTTTTTTTCTTACATTATTTTTGGGCATTGGGGAATGTTCCATTACTTATCATACTTATACACTCATCCCATATACCATCCTGTGGGTACATAGAGTATTCCTGTTGTTATCCATACATTTGAAACAATCACCTTCACCTTCCAAACCATAGATGTGCTTCTTACCTGCTGAATACCCTACACAAATTCAGGCTTAACAGGGCAGCTCTCAGTGGGTGTTGAAAATGGTGCTGCTGTTCAATGCACTGCAGGGTTTCTCACAGCTCATATCAGGAGGACCAGAGCGAATGAAAACAAAACAAAAAAACAAAGAAAACAGCATTCATAGTTACTCTGTTTTCTAATGTATAATATCTTCTCTTAATTATTCAAACTTTTCAGCCTCTTTACAGATCCCACTGGCTCTGTTCATTATTGGTGATTTTCATTTTATGCCAGAGGAAATTTATATATATTCTGATACTCCTTGTGACATGACCTTTTCTCAGGCACAATTAATTAATCTCTGTTATCCGGTGTGGCAAAGTGGTGCACAGTGAGTGGCAAATAATGTACATAAGAAGCTATTTTTACTCCCAAAAGTGAATCCATAAACTAAATAGAATGCCCCTATACCAGGGCTTGCAGTCCCAAACAAAAATACACCCCAATAACATCAATCCTCCATGCACGAAACTCTGCTCTGTGATCGTGGTCTGAGTGTCTGTGCTTCACTGTGCTGTGCTGTGCTGTGCTGTGCAGTGATGTGGTGAAATTTGTACCACCAAACTCCTTCCTGCAATCAGCCCGTTGCCTTGGTTTATCCAATCACTGCCTGACCTGTATCTGATCGCAATGGAGTTGTTTAGAATCTTTCTCCAAGATGGTCCCACCGCCGAGTCGACCCATCTATGGGGAAGTGTACTACCAACCTTACCCGGCACTCTTTCCGATCGGGAGGGAGATTTCAGCATCGATTGGGATTGAGAAGATTAAAAGCCACACAAGAACCATCAATGTTTAATTACTTTTAACACAATACAGTACCCTTCAAACCTGTGTCCCAGTACTTGTTGGTGGGTAACAAAGTTGAGAAATTGAATAAAAAAATTATCTTGGATTCTGCGAGAATTCTCAGACTTAAATTTAGTGACAAATAGCCAATCAGTCAAAGCAAGATCATGGTTTCTATTGTGTTTCTATTGACAAAAGCAAATTCACTATACATATGCACAACAAGATATCCCAGATGACATAGCATGGGGTGGAGGTACTGCACTTCCAAGAAAATTAAACTGAGTGCATCATCTGTCTTATGGAAGTTATATACTACCTCCGCACGGAGCATTCTGCTTGTTCACACACAGACGTTTCTTATCAGTTGTCGATGAGGTCCTGTCTAAGCCTGGAGACAGTCAGTTTCCTCCTGCACCACTACACTAGTCTACAATGGAGCCAGTCAGGATGATAAGGTGTGGGGACAGTTTACTAGGAGCCTGGCCTATCAGATACCCTGAGTGGCTTTGGGCCAACGCTTTCCCACTGTGGCCAACTCTAGATAGCCCAGTTACAGGCAAGGGGATAATGAACAGGCAGTGAGAAAAAAACACAGCTCATTGCAGCTTTAGTTTGGAAGTCCTTTGGGAGTTCTGCCTCAGACTTAATGTATTGCACCGGTAGATGGTTATTCATAAACAAAATTCTACTAGAATAAATCTACAAATTGTAAATATATACCTAAACTTGTGGAAATAGTATAAAATACAATATCGCTTTTCTGTTTAAATCTGCAGCATCTCACAATCATGTTTGATTTCACTAAAATCTGATTCCTGGCTAAATGTTTACTACATTCTTACATTCTTTACTTTTAGGCATTTTATTTTTTAATTCTGGGAACATTTTACAGTAAACATGTATATAGCTAATATTTTCAACATGTTGTCTGGGGGGTACAATTCATTTGAAATATGGAAGCAAATATTTTTTTAATCAAATGGACACCACACCATTAAAATGTGCCTGTGGCAGAGCAAAGCTCTGCCCTTTTAAATTGGCAGGGATGGGGTTAACTTCCCCTGCCTGCCTGGGTTTATTATGTTCAGGTGGCTGGGGTTGATTAGTTGATTAGGTTGATTAACGATCAATCAGCGCCCAGCCACCTGATATAAAAGGAGGCCTCAGCTTCTCATTTGGGAGAAGGGAGCTGAGGAAGCAGGTTGGTGTTTGTTTTGTGGTTTTTTGAATTTTCTAAATCCAGTGAAGGCATTGCCCAGCCTGGAAACTTTATTTTTGTGAGTTTTATTTTTGCTTTATTTGTGTTTGAGTATCTGTTATTTTGCCCTTGTGCACTTTATTTTTGTTTATTTATAATAAAACAGTTATTTTTTTGAACTGCAGTCTGTCTCTGGGCCTCTATCCACTCGCCAGCCTGCCATAGTGCCACTATAACGACTATAGTAAATAAGTAGGTGTGAAAGGGAGGACCCTGTCTCTGGTTCTTACACAGATGTGTGCAGCTGGGATGCATAAAAGGAGACGCATTGCTAGGCAACCAATTAAGCAGGTAGGCTTGCCCGGCGCTGAGCTGATCGTGAGGTCAGGATTGGCTGGGGGGGCTTGCCTGGGGAGGCTGCACGCAGCTAAAAAGCATCTTGCACCACAACTCGGCACGACTGTACTGCAATGCTACACAGATGGGAGCTTTGTTTACATTGCGGAGGAGCATCTTCTCCACAGGATAACAGAACCCCTGTGAGGCCGGGTCTTCGGGAGCAACAGCAGTAGGTTAGTTAGGGGATGTTGATCCCAATCAGTATAGAGGGTTTTGTAGTATAGTAGGTTCCTGGAACGGGACATCTCTTTTAATGTGGCTAGCACTTGTCTTTTGTGGAAAACTTTTATTTCTAGCTTTTTTTTTGTTTTCTTTAGTAAATCTGACACTAGGGCTACCATTGCTGGTACCCTAGTGGCAGCATCTCTGCGTTGACTAAATCTGTGCGACGTGTATCTGACTTATTATTCAGTGACGACCCATGCATGTAGCACTTCCCCGTTACATATGGTGGCAGCGGTGGGCGTCACTGGTCCTGCTGAGTCAAGGCAGGATAGGCACAGAGCGTCTGGGTGCCAGGATGCATAGGCAGAACCAGCTGACGATCAGCAGCCCCCGGAGGCACTGCTGATGGAGCAACTGGAGGCATGGGCAAGGCATATAGAGAGGCAGGAGCTGCCATCCCTGCCCATAGTAGGAGTAGCTGCTGCCCAAAGAGCCAGAGGAGGAGCTGTGTTCCAGATTAGGAGGAGCTGCTGTCCCGCGGGCTGAAGGAGGAGCTACTGTCCAGAGAGCCAACGAGGGGGAGACTGCCTCCACCACAGCCCCAACCAACACCCCTGGGCAACAGTCCGGCGCCTGTAAGTCTGAGCCCTTGACCTGTGCTCCCAGACACCTGACCTTGGTGTCTGGACCTCCCATCGCTGGGCTTGAGTCCCAGGTCGCCGCATCAGCAGGCATGGTTGTTCGGCCAGACTCCTGTTACGCTCCCCTTGGTGAACCAGATGTCTCTGCACTGTCACCGAGGTTCTCACCTCAGTTGGCAGCTGCAGCAGCCCTAACACAAGCCTGCACTCTGGTCGCCCGGTCCACACAGGCCCAGTCCCCTGTCACCATTTCTTCGTCTCTTTTCAGGTAGCACTGGAGACGACGCACTCACTTGACCCCACACCATTAAAATGTGCCACTATACCGACTATAGTAAATAAGTAGGTGTGACAGGGACGACCCTGTCGCTTGTTCTTGTACAGATGTGTGCAGCTGGGACGTGTAACTGGAGACCTGTTACTAGGCAACCAATCGAGCAGGGAGGCTGCACGGAGCTCAAAAAGCATCTGGGCCACAGCTCAAGGCGACTGAACCACCATGCTATGCAGAGGGGAGCTTTGTTTACATCCACAGGATAGCTACTACGGAACCCTTCAACTGCAAGATGGTGCCTGTGAAGGCTCTGCCCAGCCAGCACAGTTGTCAATGTTTGATTCTTTCCAATAATAATAATAATAATAATAATAATAATAATAATAATAATAATAATATTTTGTTCCTACTATAATCCTAATGACCATCTGAATATACTGAAAGCTATCAAAAAACTTTCAAAAGACAAGTTGGTGTCACTGTACAGTTAGCCATTTAGTTATAGAAAAAAATAAGGAAGAAGTCAAACAACATCCATTTTTCTTCCGAGGTAACTTTCTTTTTTTTCAACACCTTGTGTGTCATCATTTCTCTCAAAACTAAAATAAATCAAAACACATCATCACCTCACATTCAATACACTAGAGTTCTGCGAACAGAGAACTAAATAAATAAATAAATACTGAACATCCTGGCTTTTGTGACCAGGAACTGAAAACATGTTACTTGTGCTAATAAATCAAGGTATACCCCAGCTAAAAGAAAAGGCTCATGTCTTAATTTCAGTTTTGGGAAATGAGTCCAAGATACGGATATTCTTTTTGAAGAGAATCTCTGTAGAAATTCATGCAGACCCAGTACAGTCCAAAACCAGTGTAGTTCCCTGTACTGTATACTATAGTATGTCCTGCAGTACACTATGGTGGTTTTCAGATGGCTCTTTACTGGACCTGATCAACTTGTGGAGATTGCCTAACTTGTGAGGCATAGTGACTGAAAGGCCTCCATCCTCCTAAAACACTGGACACTACAGTGGCTGGCCACCATGAGCAGTGATGGTGCAGCAGACAATATATAGTACAGAGGAAACAATGCCTGACCAAGGGCAGGAAATGCTTTAAACAATAGAATGTGTTACTATTTCAAAGCGTTCAGCCTTTAATTAACTCTTTAATAAATTCCTAAACACCTGCTAATTAAAAACAATTAAATATAACCAATCAACTAAGTAATAAATTTCAAGGTCTCTAAAACAAGTCTCTCATTCTGTAAAACATGGAATTTTCTCTTTAAAAAAAAATAGGAGTTAATGTAAGATGAGAGAAAGCTTTGAAAATATTGACCATTACATCTAAATACCTTCTCTTTAAATGGAAATCATTAAAACAAATACCCACAAGCAAATGTAGTCTTTAAACACGACAATAAACTGAGCTATTAATGCTGTGCAGAAGGAAAGAACTGGGTAATGTGTACAGGCATGGGAAAATCTGTGCTCTTGTGGCAAATCAGCCAGTTGACCTAGACAGGATGACTGTGATGAAATCACAATTCAAGACAGAGCAGAACTGAGTCTACAGTCCGCTATCTGCCACTGATTGTGAGGGGCTGCCTGCCAGGAAAAGGTCATGAGCCCTGCTCCTGATAGCTCACCTACAAACAGTAGCCACTTCTGAAGAGGCTGAACAAACACTGCAGAGACAGGGGCTGGTGTCAAAATTCCAGTGCAGTGATGTGTTTTATCCACTGCTAGACAAGAACATACTGGGATTGTGTGCACATAATGCATGGTAGGATTCAATGACCTGCAAAGCGACCAAATGAACACGTATTGGAGCCATGTGGGATTAGGTGTTGGGGACAGATAGAAAAAGGAGATTTTTTAATGTAGGTGAGTTTCACAAAGTTCCATGAATAAGAATTAGGTCTCCAGTAGTTTCAGGGGGTTCAAATTACAAACTCAACTCATTTGTTTTGAATCAGAGTGATCGGTTCAGTTTGGCGAGAATGCCTTACTATAGATATTAAGGCTTTGTTAATTGCTTTTCTGTCCTATGTCTTATGGTGAAGGGAGAAGGCAGAGTTGTTTAAATTAGGCTACACCATTTTAGGAGAAGTCTGCAACCAAAATATAGATTAGTGAGCAGTGCTGGAAGGAGGGTGCAACTCCTGCCACCTTCCATGAGAACACTGCCCCGAGTATAGCATGGCATGGCTTTGATGAAAGTTTAAGAAGCCTGTTAAAGATTACATGTTTCCATCATTAATGCTCCATTTCCATCATTAATGCTCCATTTCCATCATTAATGCTCCATTTCCATCATTAATGCTCTCTCAGAAAACACAAATTCCTTGAAATATTGAATTTATGCTATCGTAACTGACTAAATTTGAGTTTTGATAAAGTGCCAATGGCACTCATGCATATTCATAAGACATACCAATCATATATCATTTTAGACCCTGATATAGGCTTTGTTAAAGCATCTTCAAATCACCCTCATTTTAATTACTCTTGTCAATAAAATATTTTTTTTTGCTCATACTATATATCCTGAACAAGGGGGAAACATGTGTGCATTGTGCACCATTTGTGGCCAGTGGCTGGTGACTAGTAAATTACAAGCTGTTAAGAGAAATAGTGATGGTCAGGACCTGGGTTTGAAGCCACATAAGTTTCCTACTACATGTGACTGGTTTACTTCCATCATTCCTATCTCCCTATAGGCTGGGATATTTATGTTGAAACATCGCACAGATATAAATGGAAGATACAGATGTCTATTCAGTTGACCTAAACTGTGACATATCTTAATTCTTTAAGTAATAAAATAGGAGCATATCGGGAATTTGAGTTACTTTTAAATACACTTACTGTATGAGACTCACAGGTACTTTAAGAGAGGTTGGTTTTCTCAAGAAGTTTTATTATTTTAATGATTTAAACAATGACGACATTTAGATTTTCCACCATTCAGAACACTTCAATTGTGTTAAAATAAAATGGAAAAAAAAGCCTCTTGCTAACTATATGTTCCATTTGTTTTAGTACAATTATCACTATCAAACAAGGGCAAGTGGCCAGATTCAGGGAGATTACCCTCCAGTTCCTGAAAGGTCAATTACATCTTTCTCTTATCTTGTTGAAGTACAGTAATTACTTATGTTGGAGACAAATTCAATAAGGCTTTTTAGTTGGGAAAATAAAAATGTATGCAATGAATAGAGCAATATGAAGTAGTTATAGGGGATGGATTACTAGAACGCTACTCTAAGCTTTTACTCTGGAATTTTTTTTTCAGTCTGTAAATGGAATGTGTTAATAGAATAAAACTAAACTTCATTTTTATTGTTAATTACAAAGACTGACATTTTCCCAATTCATTTGGAGCGCAAAAGAATGCTTCAGGGTCATAAAAAGTCCCTCCATATAACAAAGAAACATACATTATCCAAATATATCAAAATAATGAATATGATAAGTCTACGTATTCTAAACATAAATGAATAATTAAATATATCATATTTAAATGATATATTCCTAAATATACTGGTACAGTAAATATACAATAAAGTGACAAGTTTATTCTTTTTATTCTTGGTTGATTCAGTTATCAGGTACAGAACAGCAAATATATAAGGCAAAAGTAAAACAGTTGGTTATTTTATATACAGCATCGCTTCATGTTATCCCAGAAGTTCCTTTTTGTTGACCTTAAGTAGATACATTTTATAACTCAGTGACTTAAATGATTGTGTTTGTTTTGTGATTTTGCTTACCAGGAATGTATCTGAAAGAATGAGGGAAATATCTGTTGAGTGAATTATGTAAAATTAGGCAAAAATGCAGCAGTGGATCAAAAAAAGAGACTACATTGTCTGTAAATTTAAAATCCCAATAACTATACCACTATAATCAAACACAGTTTATTTCATAGACATTGTTTGTTTTTACATGGGCTGTTTTTATCAGTTCACAGTTGTCTATAACTATTATTACCCTTTTCCCTGTTATTTTATCAGTTGGCCTACGGAGTAGTACTGCGCTGTACTAAGACATTGAACAGAGTGTCCTACACTTTTCCCCTGAACTGTTTCTTCACAGAGTGATAGTGCAGCTAATTAGCGTGGGGATCCCTAGAGAGTCTGATACAGGCTGCTAGCTGAGAGTGAGCGGGACAGGCTGCTGATAGGGAGGGAGGCCCAAGCCGCCAAGACCAGACCAGACCTAGGCGTGGAGTCTGGGAGGAAAGGATTTCAGGAGCAGAGGCAGCAGCAACACTGACACTGAGAAAGAGGAGCTGCAAAGATAAGGAAAGGCAGAGGGGAATGTTTTGCTGACAGAAAAGAAATACAACTTCAGATTGGTTCCCAACACCACTGCTTGCTTTAATGTCTTTTGCCCGGGGAACTGTGCTCTTCAAAGCAGCCTGACGTCTCCCCCTGGCCCTGTTGTTTGTACATAGCTTCTCTCTTAGTATTTAGTTGTGTTGTTGCATAAAATAAGTAAAAATATTTCCAGTAGACGCGTCGTAATCCAAACCAGTTGGGACCAGACCCTGTTCAGATTAATGATTTGTTCAGAGTAGTGATTGCAATCTGTGCAATACAAAAATGTACTGTATTGTCTGGCCTTTGTTTTATGTTGACACTTGTATTTCATCAAAATCATTAACAATGATATCATAAAAATACAGACGATTTACTGTACATACAAAATGTAGATACAGAAGGTTGGTTTAAATTCAGCATGCATTTCATTGTGATTGATGGTTCACACCAGGTCAATTTCTATTATATATCAATCAAAGTATATATTGCATAACTTAAATAGTTTACACTATCTGTGGAAATCAGAACGTAAGCCTACATGGACTTTCAGTCTACTCATTTATGTTGACATCTCTGGAATAAATGATCAAATAAAGAACTAAATGATGCTTTAGCAAATATGTTTGTTCAAAGAATGTACTTCTGATCAAATATTTCATGATGAGGGATATTTGTACCAGTTTTTTGTAAATCAAAAACAAACTTCTACAGGATATCACCGAACTGGCAAGAAACTAAGAAAGTTATTTATTTAATGCTTTATATACAGTAACATCAATTTTTAGTTTTCTTTTCAGAAAGTTGTGTATTTAGCGTGGTGGTAACTGCTTTATATAGCAGGGATGGCCAAACTGCCTGACCCTACAAGTTGCATAACACAATTTCCATATGGCTGAGAGCCGCAAGACACATACTGTAAAATACAAAATGTTGCAGTTGTTATCTCTTGGTGGTTGCAAAATACTCAAGAACAAGGGATAGAACATTGCAGAACATACAGTTTCTGTGTCATTTTTGTTGTACTGTAGCTATACAGTATATTAAACTATGGTGTTTTCCCATCATTACTGTTTATACTGTATGTATTACGCACTTTAAATAAAATATATTCAGTTATTAAGTAGCAAAATACGATAATTTACCTGATTTCACCAAAAACACCACAGAAAAAGACCCATTCTCGTAAGGATTCTTTTTCACAAGCTCTTCCCTAGAAGATCTGAATGCTGGGTTTTTAAAAAAAAGTGTTTTTTTCTATGACTGCTGCGCGTGTACTAATTGAGAGATCTATGGATGACAAATGTACATTGAAAGGGATAATTTTCATTTTAGATCTACAGTATAACATTTAAATATGCATTCTCTAGTCTAGTGCCAACAATTTTATAAAAAAGATTAATTCATTTGAGTAAGGGCGTTTGGCACGAGTGATATTCCTTGCTTGCCATACAAAACTTGATTGAGATGTTAAATCAGCTTCCTTACTGAACACCAAACGGGACATCTGTTGACCACTGAGGCATGATTTTAAAGGCTAACTTGTTTCTCCTCAAATCTGATCCAGGAGGATATTCAGATGAAAATCTGTGATTGTTCATTAATGACGTTTGAGGCCGTTCACCTTCTACAGACTACAGTGTGTAAGAGATTTGTTGCAAATGAGACACAGGCTTATCAGTTTTCAGTGAAAGCGAACTCTTCCTCTCATTTAGTTTAAAGCCTTATACTTCCATTTATTACAAGTGGTGGGTTTGTTCAATGCCATTGTCACCAAAATTCTGAAATTGGCGCCAGTCCTCAAGTGACGAAATGTCTTTGCAGTGAACATTCAGGCTCAAAAACTGAAGAGAGAATAGGAGAGAAGAAAGAATAATTAACATGAATGAATGTAGATAACAGAAATAATAAACTCAGGTTTATTTTTAAATTTTCTCTCTTCGTTTTTGTTTATTATTCTTTCGTCAGTTCATTCGAGCCGCAAAGTATGGTCAGCCAGCACTTCATCGGGAGCCACACTTTAACTTCCCAAGAGCCACATGCAGCTCGGGAGCCGTGATTTAGCCACCCGTTATATTGTCTAGAGTTTTTAAATTATAAGGTTTTTTATGTGGTATTTCTTAAAATCTGACTCACACTGGTATTTATTAAAAATAATCTAAATAACTAAATTAATTAAAAACTGCCCTTACTTGTCAACAAACTCCTTCTCCATCTTTAGGTTATCAGGGTCTAAATTGAAATCATCTGTTTTCCACTGGCTCCCGAGGGGGGGGGGGGGCTGGTAAAAAGAAACAGGCCAGGTTTTTGTTTTCTGTCAATGTAAGAACAATTGTACAAATTGGGCTAATTTGATTTTTTCTTTCTTCAATAGGAAATAAATTAGCAGATCCTGTTCCATTTTAATACATTTCAGAGCTAGGTTTCAGGAGTATTTTGTAAAAATCCTCTGTTATTGATGTAAAAGTTGTTAGCAATTCTAATTGGCAGTTGGGGAGAAAGGATAAATAAATTATGTTACTCTTACTACACTGTTACAGGAATTTCATATTGGATTTGAATTACTTGGTTAAATCTATCAGAAATGTACATTGATTTGGAGTCTAGGATCCTGAACGGAATGAGATTAGGCCTTTTGGGTGCTTTTATTTATACTTAACAACTCCACCATAACCACAGTGGAGTAATTACTGTAATTCATGAGTGGACAGTAAGATATGCCACAAAGTTTATCTGTTTTAATGGATTTTACACTCTTTCAGATGGCTGATAAAGAAATCCACAGCCGTCTAAAACAGTTTAATGCGTGTAAAACTCAATTTAATCCCAATTTGTATCAGATTATCATGGTCTATATTGTAGACAGTTTGTACATTTTTTTAAATAAAAGAATATTGTTCATGCTATAGTGCATTACAGTGCAGCAACAAACAATTTGGTACACCTTTGAGTCCTCAAATTAACCCTACACAACATTTAAGGTCCTGACAAATCTCGGTACTGACACTGTATAACATTGGCTCACTCTGTGGAAGGCTCGCATGTATTGTGAGTCGATTTTCATAACCTTGGTGCGCTAAGGGGCCTGATTATTTAAATGTTGTGGTTATTAATATCATCTGCCTCTGTACAATTGAATTGGACACTGTGTTTACAAGCTGAGGACATCGACACATGGAACACAACAGAACACAATGAGCACTGTAGCGCAGATAACTGAAGATAAACATTTAAATACTACTTTTTTTTGTGAACAAAAACAAATCATCCTTGAGGGTATAATGTAACTATCTCAAAGTGTGTGGTCATTTCCCTCAGCGCTTTTTATATAGATAAAAAGTTAATTTACCGGGGCTGCCATCAATACTCTATTTTAGGTAAATTAACATATTATGGGCTGAAATCATAATATTTCCTATTTCAAGAGCTCTTGAAAGCATGTTTTAAAGACATCATCTGAAATTGTGTTTTTAATGCAACTGGGGTTACTTTTCGGATGTGGGGTTAATGATGATTCTATATCTGTACTGTAGCGCATTGAAAAATGGTGGTTGCATGGGGGGAGGGTGTCATGGTAAATCAAGCTGCATTTATTAAGCAAATGTTATTAATCTTGTTGTCAAGACAGACTCCCTTGTGATTTTTTTTCCTTACGGTCTGTATTCAAATGGCTGTTGGGGAGGAGCAACTTTGCCCTTTTCATTTTTTGAATTCATCTTAATTTGTAGGTAATTTACTCGTGGAGATGCCTCTTAAAGGAGATTGATGACTCTGCATCCTTGATTACCCCCCTTTGCTTGCGTCGTTTTGTCAGACTGTCACCGCACACTATCAGTCTGCCGACAAGTATAGTGCTTTCTCCAGAGGTGATAGCCCGCTGGTGATTCTGTAGCTGTGTGAACGGCACAGAAACAGATCTGGGTGGTTGTTTTACAACGATTCTCTCTCTCTGCAGCCATTCTTGATAAAGGTTTTTAGAAAAATTATGTGGACAGTGAAGATCCTCAATTGTTGGAGATAAAGAATGATAAATTTTCACAACAGACCGAGAACATCTGGCCTCAACAACGTAATGTGTTTTTTTTAGGTTTTTTTTTTTTTTTTTTTTTTTTTTTTTTTTTATCCAAGATAGGATAAAATAGGAAACTGTAATGGTTGGCATCTCGGCCTATTGAACTGAATATAGAGGCACAGTCTGGATGCAAACTGTTAAACACTACGTAGTAGGGTTTCGAAAAATATAGTGTGACGCATTCCCATATGTTGCTAAAGCTGTTTAAATAATGTGCCTGTAATTTTTCTTTTTATTGTTAACATCCTGATAGATTTTGACACTTATAGCTTTAAAGTCTGTTTCAAAGCTCTTTTCTGCAATGATAGTGCAAGGATTATTGCCCACATTATCAAACAGGTAACACAGCAATAACAATCCATGATGTGGATTGAAAAAGTCAGAACACTTGTTATTATGTTTTTTTTTGGGGGGGGGGGGGTTGCACTAGAGCGGCCATTTTGAAAATAACTTTAAAACAGACTTTAAAGTTATAAGTGTGAAAAGTTGTCAGGATGTAAACAATGAAAAGAAAAAGAAACAGTCGTAACAAGACACGGGGAGGTGTAACGTTATATTTTTCGGAACTCCGCTACTCACTCTTTAAGCTCACTGTTTAAAGACGAACGTCTCGCTATTCAATTAAAGAGATGTAAGTATCATCAGCCGTTAGGAGGATATCATTACAAAATGAGTTGCAGAATTGTTAAAACCTTTTTTTTTATTTTTCTAAATCAAGGAGTTTTCAACTTTATCTAAATTCAAGCCTCAATTACTCCAGACAAGCCTCAATCCTAACCTTATTATAATCTAGAATAACAGTTATTACATGTAATTAAAAACCATTACTGGTACTTGTTGGTCAGTTAATACCAAGCGGGATCAAATTATAAAATTGCTCTAGATTGGATTGATGACTGGATTATAAAATTGCTCTAGATTGGATTGTGGACTGCAGAAAGAACTGGTAGCAGGTTCAGCTGGAAATTGAAATAAAATGAGATTGAGACTGGTTTGACACAGTAAATGGAAACATGGCATTAGACCCACATGTGAGCCCTTATATTAAAATGTAACTTCATAAACATTTACAGTATTTTCACAGAAATGGTGCACATTGTATTTTGATTTTTTTTTTTTTTTTTTTTTTTTTTAAAGGAGTCTGGCAGTAGCAGAAAACACTGAGCATGTGATAGAGAGGAGATGTTCACGAAGGCTCCTTCATCATATGCAGTGATACATTATCAACTGTTGAATGATCCCCCTCATTTTCCAAATGCAGTGTTTTTAACTATATGATAATTTTTTTTTTTTTTAAATGCCAGAGAGATAGTTAAATAATATTATATTGCTGTCGGATTCGAAAGCAGACACAGCATAAATTGTATCTGCTTTCAATACCTTTGCAAACATCAGTCAAAAACCTTGCCATTTTATAAAGTTGTTTTGCTTTGTGAAACAAAGACTAACTGTTACAACTCACCAGCCCAAAGCTTTGCAGTATAGGATGCAAATATTTAGGCATTCGGTGATGTCTTATTGCAATATTTTAAAAGCATGTTGGGTTAATCCTTTTCCAATTCTGTGTAATTTATCTGTCCACTGTGGGGAGAGTGTTGAGAGGGAAAGGTTTTCATTGTCCTCCAGTGCCTTGTGGCTCTTCAACACCCACCGCTTCTGCCTCATGTCAAAGCTAAGCAAATAGGTTTATTAAATGGCTGTCAGGCTGAATGAGGCTGCACAGAGAGCAAACACAGGGGGGAATTGGATTAGAGGCAGAGTCAATGTTACACTAAACAATTTTACAGATTTACAGTATGTATTAACTTGGCAAGGCAAGCCTGTGCCAGTGATAGCCCTCTGGGCCTACTCGGCATGGTTTTAAGTTTTAGGGTTAGGTATAGATCTAGGGTTAGGGCTAGATTTAAGGTTAGGGTTAGGGATAGATCTAGGGTTAGGGCTAGTACCGTTTAGGACAGCATACATAATAGCTAAGTCTTACACATACTCTCAATCTTTAAACACTGAATTCTGCTTTTATCTAAAGATAGCAGACAGCACATGTTAGGGGAATGTGATCTTCCCCAAATTACCCCACCAGCAGGGGGTAAAACAGCAATGCCAAGTTCTGCAATGGTTTAGAGATGGGGCGTGGGTGGGGGTTGGGGGGAGGGGGGATTTGAGACCACCAAACTAATTTCTCTCATGACAAACCAGCCCTCCAGTGATGAAAGACTAAATGTCTGCAGTTTTTCCACAGCAAGGTGACATAAAGCACAAATCATCCTCACCTCTGAACTCTGGATTCACAGTTTTCAAGACATAAAGCCAGGGGGCATGGGAAAAGCATACATCATCCTGAACAAAACAAAATAAAAATATGATCAAACATGCTAATATTGGATTGCATTTGCTTAATGTAGATTTTCATGCTCTGATAGGGAACAGTGGCACATGGAAAACATATAATCATGATTGTGCGGCCAATTCAAATGACACAATGGCTGGTATCGGTGCAGGTTTACATGTGTGCTGGAAGTGGTGCTGCAGGCTGATTAAAAAGCGTTAAGTTTTACAGCTTGCAAATGAGATGTAATTTGTGTTGTTCATTGACCACACCAACCCTGCTGATCGTTAACGGCACCACTTTGCTAGTTTGATGACATTGTTGCTGCCAATTTGCAATTTATCTGAAAATGGATAAAATACCAGGTGAAAAAAAAAAAACATGATTCTCTGGTTTATTTACAATGTGCCCCTGATATTTTTAAATAGTGGTAGTTTTTATTTCCCATCACTGTGGCCCCAGTTGGATTCCCATCCACTTTGGAATCCAACACAGCCAAGCTCCACTAGACTAGATAATTCAGGGCTATCTTGAAGTCCTGTATTTTGTATGGATTTGATAGAAATCAGCAGGATATGGAAATTGGGATACAGTACATTACCAAGCTAATTGCATGCAAAGTCATGATTATTCAACAACAGTCCATTATTAGTCTGGTTGATTGCCTAATCAGGCTGTCTGAAGCAAAACATTATAAATGAAACTTTGTATCACCAGGTTAGATTTTTAGGCTTCTTGCTTCTGCTCTTTGTGCCTGTTTTGAGTTGTGACAGAAAGACAGCTTTTGCTTTTCAAATGACGGATGAACAGGTTGAAAAAAAAACGCATACACACAAAATTTTTTATCGCCGCCAGGAAGCCACTCATTAATTTGGGACCAATTTTATCTAAATCTACTAATTCTTCACTTTTCTGGTAGGAAAATCCATTTACCGTAACACACTACTAGGGAAAAAAGTACCTTCCATAATCTGATTTGGATGACATTCTCACCCTTACTACAGACCTTGCACTTACAATAACACGTATTAATGTGCAACCATAACCTTACTAAAAAAACCCAACATGCTGGAAAATCTATATTAAACCAAACAACTTATTTTAAGTCCTGAATCATTTGTTTCAAAGTTGCAAGTCAGTCACAGCACCCAGCATTGAAAATTGAAGCTATAAAAAATGCCACAATATTAGTGCAGTATTTCATTTAGATTTTTCCATTTTTGCAAGCTTCTCATTAAGTATATGCAAAACTACAAAGCAGTAATTAAACATGCAGCATTATTCTGCAGGTTTCATTTGATTTTATGAAGAAAAATTAATTCACTCTATAGGGTGATACAAAACATTTGGCCATAGCTGTACATTAGCTCTGCAATGCCTTATTAATTAATTTTACTAAATTAAATATCTATAAGCCATTAATAAAGTAATTATGGGGGGGGGGGGGGGGGGGTTGTTGGGGGTTTGTT
The DNA here is from genome assembly GCF_017654505.1 of Polyodon spathula. NCBI lineage: Eukaryota > Metazoa > Chordata > Actinopteri > Acipenseriformes > Polyodontidae > Polyodon > Polyodon spathula. The sequence goes on from NC_054537.1 coordinate 63,680,557, forward strand.
GACCACATCAGTTACAGTAAAACATTACCTTTATCTGTCGTTGGTAACGTGATAGTGTCGCTAGCGCCTACAGTGCAATAAGGCTTTCTTGTTAAGATTTCAACAGCACTGTGGCACTAGTTTGTGATGCTCTCCTTACCGTCTCTGAAGTGTGCCTGACACCTGGAACACAGTGTGTGGCATCTGGTGACTGTGTTGCTGTTACTATTGCTGTGTGATCTGGTCCCTAACTGACAATGTCATTTCATCACCAGTGACGCACAATGGAAAATGGATGGGTCTCCAGCGGAGATAGTAACCAATTAACCCATCTCTGCGCTTCAGCGTGATTAATAAGGTGTTCTGAGTTAGAATCAGTTTACAATGAAACTGGATGGAGGTTTTGAAAATTTAACAAGGAAGGAACACTCATGGTTTGTTTTTAGAAAAAAAAAAAAAACGTCAACATAAAAAATAAGAAATCATAAACAGTGCCGACTCGATCAAAATTGACTCAAGTGCAGTTATTAATAGCGCCTAGCCTAATATAGGAATTATATAATCTGGCCATACTAACTTTAAACATCTGAACATAAAATCATATACATTAGTTTAGCTTAGTCAACGTTTATTTCAATGTTATGTCAGTTTTGTTGAAATGTCTGCTTCCCTTAGGTCATTTCTGTCAGTTTCGAGTTTGGCATATATCTAGAGAACCAGTTGTCAACAGTTATGAACTTTTCTAAGAGCCTTCTTTAGCACACATTATTGAGTGTATTCAAATATCTGAGTATTTGCCTCTGCATGTCAAATAAAACCAAGCTACGTTACTGAGTATATCATAATGTGGGAGTATACGCAGGAAACCTGCTTGTCTAGGTATCAACATATATTCAGAGAAGCACTCATTTAATTGTGAAAACTTGGTCAGGACAAACTTTAGCAGAAGTTATTGAGTGTCAGAATCTGGGGGGTATATAAAGGCATGTGTCATCTGTCTGTATGCTAAACTTACATTTTCACATGTGGATACAAAGGATATAGGTTATTGTTTTCTTTTAGTATGGTATTACTTAGCAGAATGTTATATTACTTTTTCTCAAAAGTGATATCTGTCCCCATTTAACCTCTGAGGTCAGACGAGTGAGACTGGGAACCATTACTGTGAGAACATGCCATAGGACAACATACAGAGCAATAAACTAGACTATAATGCATCCATAGACAGGCTTACTGAGGTAAACAACTGGCGGCTCTGTACTTTTCCAGAGATAAGGAATTAAAAATAATCTGCGGTGGCTCTGTAGTGGGGAGGAAAATAGATGCCTCTCTCTAGAGGAATTCAAACATGAAGGGCTTCTGCCACAAGTAAAGTGGCACTGATCGGAGGGCTAAATCTTCAGTGATCCCCTCCTTCATTGCTTTATGATAATTTAAAGGGTGTTGTTAAACAGCACAGTCAGTATTGCCGTGGACAGATAAGATATTCAACATTATCTCCTTTGAGGACTGACCGGTATGTTTTTAATGGGGTTTGTGTGCCTCTGTATTTGTTTTCAATAACAAGAAAGGACATATTGCCCTAATAAAATGTGCTGTAAAAGCTAAGGACTCACACGCACATACATTTTCTGAGAGAAATGTTTTTTTTTTTTACAATTCTACAGGTAAACTGCTGCATCTTGGTCCCTTTGCTGTAGGTGACATGGTCAGATTACAGCTGGACCATTGAAGTTTGGACTGCAACACATAAGGTGGTTAGGATCTAGAAAACAGCAACAATCTTTCACCTATATACATGATTATCTTTGAAATATCTGCAAATTCTAATTTAAGGTATAAAATACAATAAATAATTCAATTCAATAGAGTAAAGAGCAGTGATAGTATTGCTTGAGCTAATAACAGGAGATTTTTTTAAAAAAACCTGGGCTAGCACTCCTTTAAGGACTGAAATATGTTTTTGGAAAGAGAAAAAAAAATAATGACACCCATAGAAGTGCAAAAAGATAGTATATATAGCCTGTGAATGTTTTCACCTTTAAATTTTTTACAACCGTATCCTTTGAAAAACAATCGATATTGGACAGGATGTGGCCAATCTGTTGTGTTTGACTCTCTTGTTTATTAAAAACAGCTGCCATACATTTATGTGGACGCAGTAAAAAGCCAGACACAGTTTGTTTGGTTTCCTTTTCTTTTCTAAAATACTTCCACTAATGTTATTCTTTCTATTTTTAAACTACCCTGCTAGACATTGATAATCAGTGATGAAATTAAGCTATGTGACCTATTGTGTCAATGCCAATACAGGTAAATACCCTTGTCATTATTCCTTTAAGGACTGTCAAGGACCTTACACCTCTAACCTGATACTGATCTGACTTGATTCCATGGATTGTCATATACGTATCTTTACGTTCTAAACATGTGCTAACAGTTTCGATGATAATCTTGATTTTTTTTTTCTCTATATATTTGCGATCACGAAAACAAATTTCAAATGGAAAACAACTCTGTCAATGGCATCATTGTCCAAATATGACACCACTGGTGTAAATACAATGATTCAGAACTTTACAAAAGGCAATGCAAAATCTTTGCTGTAAGAAAAGCTCAAAAGAAGTGTATTGCACAATGCTAAGACACACACAACAGCCAAAGCCTCTTTGTCAGCATTGGCCTGTTTAAGCGCTAAGACAAGTAAATTACAGTTAGAGGTGGAAGTTAGAGGACTGAATGAAATATGTCGCCCTTCTCGTTCGATCACAGTGCTGCCTCCATCTGCTGCCACCAACAGTCGTATATGGTAAAAGGCAAGCTAAGTCATAAAATTTTGGACCTGCAGTAAGACTTTAAATGGCCAACTGCTGCCAGATTTCTTTCAACTCTGCAAACATTTTAATTACCCATAACTGAGTGCTGCTACTGGTTGCTAGGGCGACATCCTTTTGCTAGCTTCTGCAAACATTTATTGGTTGTTCTTTTGTTGTGTGTAACTGTACCTGCACTTTGTGACAAAATATTTCACTGGAAAAAAACTTGTCTACTTGCCAAAAAAAGATTACATTTACCAGTGTTTCCACCCTTGCTGGGGAAGACTGCACAAATAGCAAGACTTTTTGTGGCATCATGTAGCTGCAATGTTTTTTTGAATAATGACAATATAGTTTCATGTCTAGCGATAAAGCGCCAAAATGTTGCAAAAGGAATCTTCCAAAACAATAAGACATTTATTGCTAAAACAGGGTATGGTAGGTTACAGCAATTCTGCAAGTTACTCACAGAGACTGCACACAACAGTAATTCCAACTATTCTTAGCTAGCTCACAGCGGCGTGAAAAGACAGCACTGGGCAAAATGTACACACAGTTGTCGTACGACACACATTGAGTTTTACAGGTGTTGTCTGAAGAGGTGTGTATTATTATTATTATTATTATTAGGTGGTATTATTACTGGGCAGTTCATACAAAAAATACATATCAAGGATTACAGTACAATTAAGAGCAAATTACAGTGACTTCAGTCCTAACAAGAGCAAATGGAACAAGGAGATATTGGGGCAGTTCAAGAGAGGCAGGGATAGTTACATCAGGGTTAGATACGAGTGCAGGTGAAATACAAAATACTACAGATTGGTTAATTGCAGGATTAAATACAGTAAAATAGGGAGCAGATAAACGCAAGTTAAAGTGCATTAAAGGCAGAGTGAGATGAGGTTGAGTTGGAGGTGTTGTCTGAAGAGGTGGTGCCGGAAGGTGTCAGTCTGACATCAAGGCATTCACTGTGGGGCGAGTAGAAGGAGTCTTGCAACTGGATACAGCCAGTCTTCTAGTGCAGGTGATCGGGAGCCAGTGGAGTGTAGTGAGAGCAGTCTGGAGGTAACTGGGTGCAGTCTGATCAAGGCATCAGTAGGCGAGTACAAGAGTCTTGAACTGGATACGAGTGGTGATCGGGAGCCAGTGGAGTGAGTGGAGCAGCGGAGTAGTGTGGGAGAAGTGAGGCAGAGAGAACACCAGATGTGCAACGGAGTTCAGGATGAACTGTACCGGACAGGTGGTGGACGCAGGGAGGCCGTAGAGTAGTTGGTGAGGAAGGGTTGGATTCTCCGTATGTTGCTCAGGAAGAATAGGCAGGTGCGTGCTAGAGTGGAGACGTGTTTGGAGTAGGAAAGGCAGGGGTCCAGGGTTACTCCAAGATTCTTGACTGAGGAGGAGGGAGAGAGCGTGGAAAATTCCAAAGGAATGAAGATTATCAAAGGAGGGGGAAGATGAGGAGGGGAAGAAAAGGAGGTCAGATTTAGAAAGGTTGAGTTTGAGGTGATGTGAGTGCATACAGGAGGAGATATCAGACAGAGAGGTAGAGATATGGGAGGGGATGGTGGGGTCAGGGGGGGGGGGCGAGGAGAGGAAGATCTGAGCATCATCAGTATAAAAATGGTATAAGAAACTATAAGATGCGATGACGGGGCAGAGGACAGCAGAGGACCCAAGACTGATCCTTAGGGGACTCCTGTTGAGAGACGGTGAGGTGTAGAGGTTGAGCTGCACCAGGTTACCTGGAAGATGCGGTCAGAGAGTTAGGAGGAGAAATATGCCAGAGCAGTGCCGGAGATTCGCAAGTCAACGAGAGAGGATAGGAGAATAGAGTGATCGACAGTGTCAAAGGTAGCAGAAAGATCGAGGAGAATAGGACAGAGGAGAGAGAGGCAGCAGTTTCAGTGGAGTGAGCAGAGCAGAAACCAGATTGAAGAGGGTCGAGCAGAGAGTGGTTAGACAGGAAAGCAGAGAGCTGGCGATGTACTGACCGCTCCAGGGTTTTAGAGAGGAAGGGTAAGAGGGAGACAGGATGGTAGTTTTAGGGGGAGGTGCAGTCAAAGGTAGGTTTTTTGAGGAGGGGGGTGATAGAGGCTTGTTTGAAGGCAGAAGGAAAGAGGTCAGAGAGAGGTGTTGAGAAGGGGAGTGGTGTAAGAGCAGCAGCTTGAAAGAGGTGAGTGGGGAGGGGGTCCAAGGTGCATGTGTTGGGTTTGTGGCCCTGGAGGAGGGAGGAGAGGTCAGAGTCTAAGAGGGGAGAGAAAGTGGAGAAGGAGAGTTAGTAGTGGTGACAGAGGGTGTTGGGGTGGGGAGGGAGGTAGAGGTGTTAAAGAGTTTGTGGGTATCAGAGATTTTAGAGGAGAAAAGAGAGGTAAAGTCGTCAGAGGAGATTGAGGTGAGAGGTGGAGGGAGGAGGGTTGAGGGAGGAGAAGGTAGAGAAAAGTTTCAAGGGGTTGTTAGTGGAGGATTGGATAATAGATTTGAATTTGGAGCATTTAGCAAAGGAGACAGTAGAGGAGAAGGAGGAGAGCAGGGAATGGTAGAGGTCTAGGGCAACAGTGTTTGGTTCTCTTCCATTTCTTTGAAGCAAAGTGCAGTGTACCCTTAAAGAGAGCCTTGTATGGCTGGAGATCTAATTTTAAAAGGTGTCAATATAATTTTTAAAATTATTATCAAAAGAGATGTGTATTTTAAATGTAATAGGCTTTTAGGGTATGGGGCTATACTAAGGTCACAATGAGATCTCTGAGCAGTATTTTTGTTTGTTTTTGCCGATAGCTTACATTCCTGTGTTAGCTAGTTAATAAATGCCTTGCATGGCATTTCTCTTGACTGTTACCCATCATCCTTGCATGTCTTGGATGGGACCAACAAAGGCTTTTGTTTTTTATTGCTTATTTATTTTACTTATTATACTGAAAAATAACAGCATTTTACAAATGCATTGTGCTCTGAGTGTATTGAACTGAACTTTGTTTAAACAAAAGTCAAATCCAGGTGGAAAACAACTAACTAAAGATCTGCTGAAAATATTACTATTTTCATATTTATTTTAAATTTTAAACAATGGTAATTACCTTTTATCTATTCATGGCATGCTGTTTTTATTCTGATGAAGAGACCCCCGTAAGCCTGTTTCTTGCAAACAGACATAGTAGCGTAGTTTTGAGCAATTCTCCAAGTGGAGTCCGCAGAGGGTTTGTTTTGTTTGTTTGTTTGTTTTTGTCGTAGGGGTGTAGTACAGTATACTGTAGGTGTGTAAAGGTTTTAATATTCTGTATATTTCCCTTTTTTGTTACACATTTCATGCATCAATATTATACTCTTGAACAATCACAACTGATACTGTCTTTGGCTTTATGGTGTATATTATGGAAGTGTGTAATGGAAATATTATAGAGGTGTTTTTGTAATGTTTTGATATTTTGGAATGCAGTGGAGTTCAGCAAGCGGTCAACATGTTCATTAGGCTTCATAAAGTGAAGGATCCAGAAAAGGTCAAGAAGGAGGGTAATTCCATTTGGTGTCAAATTTTCATAACTCGCCTCAGTCACATTTATGACATACTCTCATGTGAGGGGTCAGGAAATATACCCACTAGACTTCCCTGATGAAAAATGAATGGCACTTTGTCGCACTAAATGACACCCTCATACAGTTAGAGCCAAGGTCAACTGTACATATTAACATTGCTTATAATAACATTCCTATATAGAGTGAAGAGGTATAGTACAAACACTATTTTATCTCCAAACTTTATTATCTAGCTATAGCCAACTTCCAATGTTGAGTCCTTGGTATACAGCACACACAGGCAGCATGCATATACAACTCATTTAATACAATTATTGTATATTCTATCCCTGTGTTTAAATGAGGGAACACAATCACATGTGAAAATTTGAAAGTAATGTAGATTCCATTAGCTTAAATATGCATATGGTTTTAACGCAATGTTAGGGTCTGCAGCAACTTATGAACACAACTAATGGTTCTGAAATGTATATATTTAAAGCAAGCATGCATCAGTAGCCAATTCAATACTTTCCATTGTACTCTATAACCAGAGGTTCACATAATTTTTAGTGTAAGTTTCTCACTTCAGTACCAGCGGATTGAGAGTCCTGCATTGGGTTGGGTACCAATAGGTACCTCTGGGTGATCTGCAAAAGCAGGTTGGGTTCGGATCAGAATGTTCTCTTTTTCCGCGTTTTTCGGTTCTGTTCAGTAATTTTCAGGTCAGGCTCAGGTCTGAATTTGAATAACGTTTTCTGTCCTTCCGCGTACTCACCTGTAACCCTTTCCCAAATAATGCATTAGAAGGTAAATGTACTAGTATGTCCTGCATTAAAGCAAGAGGCGATTGGGGAGGTTTGACTAGCAGTGCTCTTGCTTGTTTGATACATTACAAGATCCTTTTATCACGTCTGCTTGGAGATATAAAAAATGTCTGTGGACGAGGTGAAACAAGAGATAGCGCAGGGTTTATATCATGTAGTGGATAATAGTTTGAGAGGTAAATCAGAAGTGTGGAATTATTTTGGAATCATAGTGAATGAAAATAATGAACATGTGACTGGATTTGTTGCTTGTAAAACCTGTCTTTATGTTTGTGTACAACAGCCTCATCTCTGCGAAAGCACAGGTGTAGCTCCCTTTCAACTGGTGGCACAAAAGGAATAGACAGTTATTTTATAGTAAAGTAAGTAGAGAGTTAATATGTTATAATATTAATATATATCCAGACCACAAGAGAGAGCTACCACGTTGCATAACCTGTTGTGTAAACTCAATCTGTGGAGAATGGCAGAGACATCTGTGTGTGAATGTAAGAGTGTGAGAGAGTCAGTCAGCGCAGGCAGTAGCTAAAGGACAAACACTTGCAGGTTTGGGTTGGGTTGCACGTCTTACTAAAGCAGGTCGAGTCCTGTAGTAGAGGGTCCGGGTTGGAAGCAGGTTGTAAAAATCGGACCCACACAGGACACAGGAAATGATTCGGTATGCACCGAAATAGGGGTCGTCATCCAAGTCGCTGTGTAGCTCCGCCTCCTCCTCCAGCAGTTCAAACAGTTGGGATGGCAGTGTCAGAGACAACAACAATATGTAAAAAGGCAGATAAATTAATCCTGTTTTAAATACCATGCCCACCTGTAACAATTACTATATTCACACAATTATTGTTTTGAGATTCAGCTTTTGTTAGTGAGCTCCCCTAAATCCCTTGTTTAGAAAGATACAGGGTATTAATGATTGTGACAGTGCAGCTGTCTGATACTACCTGATTTTTTTATAAGATGCCTGTATTTGTAAATTTTTTAGTTTTTATGCAAAATGCCCCGTCTGTGTTCTCTCTACACTGCATTTGTTGGAAGAAATGCGCGTCTTTTGTTGAGAATTGCTTTCTGATTTTGTTTTAAATTAGAACCCTAGTTTTGTTTTCAAAAGCAAAACCTGTTTTTGGACTTGTTTTGCCACTTATTGGTCTGGATATTGAAATAATTTTAGCATTTTTAGTTTTAATTTTATTTTAATTTAGTTAGATTAACTGCAGTTTTCCATAATTGGCTGAACTCTAGCCCCTCCTCCTTCCCTGTGCCTTCTGAGCCAGCAAATCGCGTCCTGTTTATTTATTTATTTTTTTTTTGAAAGACCCACTTAAATTTTTTTGTAACTTGAAGCCCTATTCTTTCATTTTAAAATACAGAATAACATAAACTTGATTTAGGGCTGCATTGTTTACTAATCAGGGTGTAGTTTTACTGAAATCTGTGATAAAAAGCAGGCACTGTAGAGTATGTGTGTAGATAAGTGGAAAAAATCCTCTTTTAAATGCATGAAACTCTGAGGCACTGACACAACAAAATGTGAAAAAAGTTCATAAACTGGATAAATATACAATGAAATATGGAAAAATATCTATCCAGTAGTAGATTTCTAGAGACAATGGCATTTGCTCTTTGCTTAGTTGTTTATTTATGTGTATTTAATCATTGCAGTAACCAAGTGTTCAGTCTGATACATTTGGGACACCCTGGGAAATAAACTGTAACAACTTATTAGTTTATGCAGACGTTGAAATAAAATAAAGTAAAAATTGTGTAATACTGTTCATTGATTGTATGCATGCAAATTAACTAAAAACTGTAGTATTATTACAAAACCCTCAGAGTACTGAAAACAAGAATGCTGACAGGCATTTCACTTGCATGTTGTTGTACTAAGTCCATGGTATTAATAGTGTATGTCACACTATTACTGTAAACTGACTAGTATATAAAAACAAAAACTTGTATTCTCTGACCTACTGTACTGTGCAGCACATGGGCCTTCAAAGAAATGGATTGTCTACAGCTTTGAAGTAAAAGGCTGTAGATGTCAATCTCATTACAGATGAAAATGCAGCTGCTGTTGATCTTATGCTTGTATTGATTGCCCGTCCTCGGGTTGCAATAGAGACCTGGCCCATTGTTTACTAAATACAGTATTCTGTTCACTACATCAATTACCCTGACCCGCGCTGCCCTAAAACCTGCTCTTCTTGCCCATTTATGGTGACAGCTGTCATACTAATGAATTCATGTTGAAATTCTAATTAAACCATTATCCAAAAGGGAGCCCTTCTGGTTTTCTCTGTCTCAAATGGCAGGGGCACTTGATTTGTGATTGCAAACCTCCAGCTTACTTACGACAGTGGCTTTTGAAAACACAAAGATTGTGGACAAACAAGCCGATCTCTTAAACATTGCCAGGATTTCCAATTTTTTTAATTAAGATATTTGAAAAATGTTTTATTTTTATTTTTTTTTTTTTTTTTTTTTTTTTTTAGCTCAACCAGTTTAACTGCTTAGAGCGTCGCAATGCCTGTACTTACAGGTGTTTGGAGAGGGACATTGTGGTGTTGCTGCAATGCAGATGAAGTGAATTTCTTTGTTGAGACCCAGTGTAACAGGCAGTGCTGTGAGATGCACTGCTGTCAGATTCTAATTCCTGCAGGTGAGGTTAAATCTCTTCACTGGCTCATTTACTAAAGACCTTCTATAAAGGGCAGGATTGATGGTTCAGATTCTATAGGTGATGTTGATCAGGATACATCTTGATCTTCAATCCATCAGGGACAGTGTGCAGGTTGCAGTTGTTGAATGACATTCAAACTGGGATAGAAGGTGGGGTTAAACAGCAACCAAATGGGTTTTATTTTTTTGTAAAAAGCTCCACATTTGCTCATACAAATTCGTAATCCTACCAGAATAACATTTTAAAAAATGGGCAACTCTTGTAATAATATATTTAGAATTAATTTTGTGTGAAGTTTGTACCCAATTTGCAATTTTTTTCTTTTTTTTTTAGATTTGTTTAGTTTCTTGTTAGTTTTAAAACATTACATTTGTTTGAATCATTTCAGAGTAAATTGAGGGAAAGTTTGCTTTTAATGTATGGGTTTAGGGTTTGGGTTTGGGTTTGATATTGTTTGTGGAGTAGCACCCTGTCTATCCGAATTAATTAATGAATTTGAAGTAAACATGGGATGGTTTCTAGGGAGTAATAAAAATAAGTCTCATCTTTTTCTCATGCTATTTTGGAGTATGCTTTCACTGAATTTGGGTTTCCATGTAGTTCTCTTTTAGTGAGAGAAATTCTCCTCCAAGTGCAAATTACCTAACTAATATTAGGAGAGGTGGAGGCTATCCTTAAAATAGGTTATAGTTATATCATGTTATCATTCAATAGAAATGCAGTAAAACTTGACAGAGGGTGATTTAAGATTATAGAAGTGCATGGGATAATATAGAATCCCAGACAATTTTGAGGCTACAGAAAAATAGGTGGGATTATGTCATGTTAGCCAATAGCAATACAATACAATTTGAAAAGGATGACGTAAGGTTTGAAAATGTATGGAGCAGGCGCCAAAGGCTAAATGAGCCCCACTCGCGGTATACAACCAACACTGATCAGTGTGGTTATTGCACAGTGATTATTTTAATGTAATTTTTTTTTTTTTTTTACTTTTACAAAATGACTCATAAGTTTAGCCTTCGTAGCCTCTTATGAAGAGCCGCCACTGCTTGATGTGTACATAACAGCATATGTAAATACTAACTCCTCTGATAGTATAATACAATTTCATATCACATCACATTCTTTTAACCAGTGATTAAGATAATAAGAGAATTAATACTTCTAGAAATGTAAACAAAGCAGCTTCACTGACATTAAAAAAATATAAAGTGAATCAAGACTTTGACATTTTATTACTTGTCCTTTCACCAAAAATCTGAAAAAGGTTAGCTTTTCATTGCTTATATTGATTTTAAAGTGATTATCCTAACCTGAAATAATATATGCATGCTTTCTTTCTTCATAAATATATTTTTTTGATTACCTCCTTTCTTACAAGCAAGTATTGAGGTTACTTAATGAACATAGTTTTAATTTGCTTGCATTTTAAAGATTCTAATTTTGATGTTGTTAAATACTCTATCACAGTCTCTGTGACTCCTGCTATAGCACAATATGACACTTAAAAGCAGACACTTTGTATGAAACTGTTGTATTACATTGTTTGTTTAATATATAATATAGAGATACTATATTTTTTCTTTATCATAAATGTGTTTTTTTATCTTTATCTTTGGTCCTCAGCAGCCAGCTCCCTACTCCCTCTTTGATTAGCTTTTAACTTGGCCTGTCAGGACTCCAGAATCTCAAATTCAGTTAGCCACTGTCTGGGCCTGTGCCAAGGGCTAGCCTTCACTGCTAATGGCAGCCAGCTGAAGGGACACTGAGAGGGCTTGAATCAAATTTACAGACCAGTAATCAGATTAGACGAGCAGGAGGGCTTTTATATATATATATATATATATATTCTGCTTTGTCTTTTCTTGCCTGGGTCTCTCATGCACAGGGTGAGTGATGGCCAGAGGATGAGCTGTCAGCATCGGCAGAAAGGGTTGCCTGATCGTCAGCAAAGTGGGCCGCTGAGTGAATTGCGTCAGGGTGACAATGTTTTGTTTGCGGAGTGGCACTTTGTCCATGCAATGTAAAATTAGGAGTGGGACCAGCGACTGGGAAGGCAAAGAGCTAAATGTCACTTAGCTCATTCCCAAGAGGCTTTTTTCTTTTCTTTTCTTTTCTTTTCTTTTCTTTTCTTTGTTGTTCAACACTGTACAAACAAACATATTCTGTTTGGCAGCATATCAGAAATGTACAGTATGTCACTCTCAAATCCTTAACAATATGTGTCCGTCTTTGAAAAATGTGATATACTCAACTACTTTTCCACTACTCTCCAGGTTGATTTAAAAGCTGAGATCAGGACAGTACTGTAACCGAGATAATGTTGAATTACTTAATCTATTTTGTTTTCTGTCCCAGACCATGAATGATGTTGGATCCTTTATTCTGTTATTTATTGCTCTAAATAACACTAATATAGTTTTCACAGGACAAATTGTTTGTATATGTTTAGCATTTCATTGTGCCTTTTCATTTCGGTAAATGCAGTGTACCGAAACAAAACCTTGTAACACTGATAACCTCTGCTGCAGCAGGTGTCTTTTTGGTTCACAGCAGGCTTGTAGCTGGCAGGTTTCTGGAGAGGATGTCTTTATCAAGGATGAGACCACCATTTGAGAATGTAAACAAAAAGAATCAGCCTTCTGGTGATGTATGGGGTACTAATTCAGTAAACAGACACCAATGAATCACATGTTCCTATTAAATTAAGCTTTTGACACATTCTGACACATTGTGGGACATTGTTTTTAATAGCTTTTTTTTTAAATTTGCATGGAATACTGTACACAATGTGTGTTTCTTTATCACCATTGTTGTCAGTCACTTTTCCGTACATTCACCATGAGAAACAACGTTTTTTTTTTTTTTTTTTTTATCCATGTCCTGAGGGTGAAAGGCCAGGCTACAACCTAATTAACTGAACAACATGTTGGATAATATCCCTGTGGTGCTTTCTAATCAGTAATTGTCAGCAGCCAGGACTCTTCCCTCCTTCCCTGGATCTGCAGTTGGGCTGAGTCTTTCTTCCTATTTCTCAAATCCTGTAAACAACAACCCCAATTTGCATGTGCCACCTGTAATGTCCAGTGACTCAGTTGCCAGGAAACTATGAAAGAACGTAGAGCCCAGATAAGTTTTAATATGCCTTTTTTTGTTGTTAGTGTGGCGTGAGCGAAAAAAGACAGCAACTTTCCCATTAGTGTTACTGTGGAACTATGTCCAGTGGTTGGGGGGGGGGGGCATGTTAATGTTGTCTATGAATTGTCTGTACCAGGGATTTGGTTTAAACTCTTTTTGCATCGCTCGTTTGACTTCCATTCACCAAGCTTCTCCCATGGTTTGATGTATAGCAGTTCAGGTACCATCCTAGGAGGAGACTTATTAACTATGACCTTGCGTTCCCCCTCAGCTCGATTTAGAACAGGAGCAGGCTGCAGGAATAACTTTGCAATCTCTCCCACACTTTGGAGGTGCTAGGCTATAGTTATACTGCCAAATACTGTCTTTCTTTTAGGGTGCTTTTGTGTGTTTGTCCTTGGTACCTTTATAGAACTCATTTTCCAGTAGACAATAAAAGTCTGTGTTAGTGATTTCTTAGTTAGTGGCAAGTACTGTAATGAAGGTACTTAGGAAAACATCTCAGGATAATAACTCAACATTTTGACTCAATAGCTCTAGCAGCACTTTACCAGGTGAGCTATCTGAGGCTCCTGCAGCCAAGCTGGTAGGAGTTCTGTATAGTATTAGCCTGTTCGAACATTTTCCTGTCATCCATATCACTGTATATATTAAGTACTTTGTATAATACAGTAGTCTCTGCATATAGGAACACCTCCTAAGAGAACACTTTGGCTAAGCGAACAACCTTGTGGTGAAACTGATTTTTCCCATTGTAAATGCTCCACCTAAAGGAACAGGAACTTCGCTTAAAAGAACATCTGATACAGTACTGTTTTATAACCTGATAACATCATCATCAAATTTAAATTCAAATGGTTTATTCAATCTTTTCAAATGTGACTTCTCAGCACAAGTGTTTTGAAGCACACTGATTGTTTTATTTTACTTTCCAGAATCGCTGTATCATTGCCTCTTCTTGTATTCTGATATCCACGAGTGCACCTCATCACTACAAAATGGTATGTAAACAAAATGGCAAAATGCACCACTGTTTCTCTTGCTACAAAAAGTTGGAAATTGTTCAAGAACATGAAAAAAACCTGAATCAGACAAGCTGCCAAGCAAGTCAGTTGGAAAGAATACATTGGAAATTATTTCATTAATTAGCAAAGCCTCTGCAACCCGTTGTACGATTAATTAAAACATGATGATTAATTATTACAGTATTTTTTGAGTCCCTGAAAAATAACCATCAAAAAGGAGCAAGCTTAAATATAAGGCGACCAGCAACTGGCAATACTGAGAAATAGATTTTAAGGCTTTGGTTATCATTTCTTTAACTCTGAGTCCATTGTCTAATTGACCCTTTAATACAGCCCATTGAAAACTTAGTCAACAAGTGCTTTTGTTTTCAAGGGGCAGTAATACAGTGCTAATTTTGTAAGCTTTTCAGCCCCTACAAATAACAGCTTATATGAGTGCAATCTGAAGACAAATATTCCAGAGATATATGAAACCATAATTGGTACAGTAAAGTACAATCCCTTTAAGTGACCATTCACAGTTAAATGCCTTGGAATTAAAAACACAACCAGGGGTTTTGCTGCGCAGGTCTGCCTTGTTTCTCTCAACCAGCCAAGCAAGCCAGCTAAGTACCTGTAATAGTGAGGTAAGTAATACAAAGAGATGTATTCCAGATAAACACTTGACTAGTACCAGAAGGTGAACCCCCCAGAATTCAGTAAAAGATTATGTTGGTTGACAGGGAGCATAGCTCTGCTCCTGCTTTACTGCTTGTTTGTAGCTATAAAGTCCAAATCTTTGACATTTCAGGGCTGTGAGCGATCCTCATTCCATCTGATACAAAGTGCTTACCACTGCTTATGGACAAGGTTTGTGCTTTAAGTTATAAAGTGCATTGATAGCATTGTTATCAGCTGGTTCCAAAACTGATAAAACTCTTTCTATACTTTCTTATTATCTTATTATCTTACTATACAGGTATACCATGATATATCTTGAAAAGGTACTATGCGTTACCATATTTGCCTGTTTGCTTACTGTATGCTTTTTCCAATGCATTTTTACTATGCTTAATACACTTTGCTAACTGTGGTATACTAGAATACACTTTTATAACGCTTGTTTAAGCAGTACTAGTTTCAGCCCTATTCAAAGAAAGTGCAAAGGCAACTTTTCAGTGAAGCATTTCTAAATGTTGACGATATACTGGTAAGAAGTTTGTCAGAACAATGATTGCCTGCTATTTCCTCCAACAAAGTTGCTTCTTACTATCATAGCTGTTAACTTGCCTTAGAAAATGTCCCTTTAAATCAGGGCCCTCTCAGTTTGCACTTTACTAACACTCAGGGGCCCAGCTGGAAGCTTACAGGTCCAACTTTGGTTCAGACCAAATAGTATTAAATGGGTCCCATCTCCAACCAGTATCCACAATTATTCAATTGAGGATAACAAATAAGCCCATTAGTTGAAGAATTTGCAGCCTGGGTCAGACAAGCAGCTATATTTAAGAAAATCCTCTCACCAGCTACCCGGCTTAAAGCCCTTTGGTGATTATATTTTTTACTTATGGCGAGCCTCTAAATCAATTGGAGTGAGTGAAGAGCTGTGTTTCCTCCACTCAGCAGATTCAAATAATTCTCTCTCTTATCATTTCAGCAACTTGGAGGCTATAAATTGTGAGGCCTGCAGATCGAGGTGGATCAGGGATCAGATGGGAAGAGACGCAAATGCTTGTGAGGTTTTTGGGTCAGGGTAAATGTGGTGTAGCCCAGTGCTTCACAGACATCCAAGACCTGGTGTATTATATTAGGCAGATATTCAGAAAAAGCTGCACTTTGTCATGTGTCATGCAAACATGATCCCTGAGATTCATTCTGTAATATATGAAAGCTGCATATCCCTATTGTGAGTTAGTTTCATACAGTAGATTTTATAGACTTTGATAGTATACACTGTCAGTTAGAAGTACTGCATTATAGTGCCAGGGATCAGTATATAGTGTGTGAACCTCTGCCCTGGGCTCCATCCACAGGGTCTGTCTTCAGTCCTTGAATCCCAGCTGCATTTTTGTATTGCAGGATTCCCGTGAGCATGTTTTTCTGTTTGTTAAAGTGAATATCTGGAGCCAGTTTTGCATACCAGGGATTTTTGCAGGATTAAAGGTTTACAATTTGTTTATATTTGAATTGATTATTATGTAGCTCATGGAAACAAAATGGTTTATATGTGTCAGACTGCCTGTCTAATAATCAGGTAGGCTTGGTCGAGTGGATGAAGAAAAGAGCTTGCTACCAGGAGGTTCCCAGCTCAATTCCTAGCTCAGCCACTGACAAAGTGTGCGACCAGAGCCGGATTAAAGGACACAGAGGCCCTACATTAACCCGTATTTTGGGGGCCCTATTCACATTATGGCAAATGGTGCTATTGGCATATTGGTTACTCTATCCCTGTGTTGGGGACAGAGAGTGTGAGCAGAGCAGAGCAAGCCAATTGTGTATAGAGCAGAGGAGCGGAGCAGAGTGGGGTAGTTGCTGAAGCAGAGAGTGGAGTGGACATTTCCAGCCCACTCTTTCACAGCACTGAGAAGAACTTTTTTTTTTACAAGGTTTTATTGTCTTAAATACTGTACATGTTCGGCCATGGAGTTTGCACAGAAAATTTAAAAAAAGAAGGTGACAAGTACAGATGCAGTTTATTGTATTTTTCATCATGCCCTCATGCTAACCATTCATTTTCCAGTTTCAAACCAAAATTAGACACTTTTATGTTTTGCAGACTTCAGATTATTCATTGTGACCAGCATTGCACTTCATAATCCATTATGGAGGGAAAAATATACATTCTCCCGACTGTGGAGCTGCCATATAAAAATGTGAGAAACGTCATCAGTGTGTCCATCTGTCTGTGGTTATTACACAGCCTATATTGTTCTTATACAGTTCTACCGTTATCCACCAATACAGCGCTGTGAACACGGTTTATATTTCCTACACTTTTTAAGGATAGTTCATATACTACAGGGTGGTCCAGACTCACTCTTATGTGTTCGTGGGTTGCTTTGAGCTCCCTGTGAGATATTCAGATGCAAACAACCCCGTATAAAGCTAATTTGATACGAATCATGTGCAAAGTATGAAATATGTGCATGCACTGTATCGTAGGAACCTGTTAAAAACCTGCTCATTGCTAGATGAGATTTCCTAACTTTTACTTTATTTTCAATTTACGCATTTTTTCAGTACTAATCAGTAATAATGAGAAAGCATCTTCGAATTGAGCACTTCATACAGGATTTTTTCTTTGCTGATGATACTTGGGCATGAGGCTTGTGAAACTGTGTATGCCTTTATTGCCTTGTACCATACGACAGTAATCACATGCGAGTGACAGTAATTAAATCTCACTTGTTAATGATAATTTTAATTAACATTCAAACATCAGTGGGAACATAGAACACAAAATGATGCAATATGGAGGATCACAGACATGAAAGCTTCAGTCCCAGGCAGTAAAGTACAAAAGCATTACCAAGTGCATAATATAATATCCACTGAGGTCAATGGATCAGTGATTTTGTTAGTTTACCAGAAAGTCCAGCAGTTAATATATACAATAGCAGCAGAATTGTTATATACAACTTCTTTTTGGCTTTCTTTTTGTAGCAAGAGAAAAAAACACTGAGGTGCAGATGTACTAAGATGGGCCAGTCGCAGCGCAAACTTTCTGCTATTTGTATTTTTGTTGCGATAATTCACAAAGTGCACTTTTAATAAGACTAATGTAAAATACAATGTAAAAATATAAATCTGTACAGTAGGCCTATACAGTATACAGTACAGTAGTCAAATGAATCCCTAGTGTCAGTTACCCAATAAAGCACTGTGAACACAGTTTATATGTTCTGTACTTTTAAAGATAGTTCATTCACTGCTGGTGGTCCTTCAGTCCTGTTGAGAAAGCTTTTCTTTTCTTTGTGATTAAACCTACTGGCAACACAAAATAAATCATGCTGCTGCATTGTACACATTGGTGTACAATGCTATATTTAACAGATTATTTTAAATTGAAACTAAATGATTTTAGATTTTTTTTTAATTTTTTTTTTTTTTAATTTATTATTATTATTATTATTATTATTATTATTATTATTATTATTATTATTATTATTATTATTATTATTATTAACTTGGCCTACTTAGTAGCCTAGAAAATTCACACTCAATAGATCGTGGTCCTATACAGATGCTCAGAATGAGCTGTGGGAGTTCATGTGTGCAGTCTATTGCTCCCAACACGCTGGGAAAACCAGAAATGTCATGGAAATTTGTTTTCAAGGCTTGTAAGTACACCCTGACTTTAGTGAAAATTAGGTACTCAAAAATGCATCGAGCACAACTGACAGCTCATGAGAAAAAGATGACTGGGAAATGCCAGCAACAATTGTGACTGTTTAAAACGTGCTTTCGAAAGTTCTGAACAAATTTATGGAATTGTAAGAGTTGGAATTGTCTGCAGCTTTAGTACATCTCATGATAATGTTTGTGAACCCTCATTTGCACTATCTCCGCCCCCATTTTGCGAGTTTGTGCAGGAACGCCCATAATTACATAAGGCTAAGGCTGTACCGCAAAGAAAAACTGCTGCTGCAAAATATTCCCTAAAAAGTTGCTAATGGCATTGCGCTTGTTTTGTACATTTCACCCTTTCTTCCGACTCATTTGCAAGTGTTTTGTGACTACTGCGATATGCTCAACACTTTACATCTGCCCCTGTGGACTTAAACCATTCTTGCTGGCTGCAGACATTTGAATTTCCTTCAGCCTCTCACATTGTACACATTTACCTTTACCTGCCTTTTCTTCTAAAATTCCAACCCCCAAATGAAAAAGGAAAGTTTCTAAAATTTAAAGAGGCATACTGTGAACATTTGAGACAGGACAGGCTTTTAAATTGGCCCTAAAACTGAAATGAATGAATATGTAAATTGAGCCGGATTCATACATTTTATCCTGCAGACTGATGCCTCTAACATAGTAGGACTAGGGACAAATGGGGCATGGGGTGTGGGGCATTTGGTATTGTACATTATTGTACATTAGCAGGAAGCTGCTTGCATGAGAGATGCAGAGAACAGATATGCTGTAACTGAGAAAGAATTGCCTAGCCGTCATAAAAGAATAAAATTAATCAAAAGCAAGCTTCTGTGAGCCTCTCTTCCTATGTGTGCTCCCGTCTGCCATTATGCAGTTTTTGTCAAATGTCCCAAATTCTGGGGGCCCTATGCTATAGTGTAATTTGCATATATATTAATCCTGGCCCTGTGTGCAAACCTAAGCAGGTCACTTAACCTCCTTGTGCTCCGTCCTTCAGATGAGATGTAAATCCGAGGTCCTATTGTAAGTGACTCTGCAGCAGTAGTTATTGATGCATAGTTCACCCCCTAGTCTCTGTAAGTCACTTTGGATAAAAGCGTCTGCTAAATGACTAATTAATAATAATCTGGCTGTTATTACTAACTGTCACAGACATGTAGCACCATAGTCAACCGCATTAACCTAATTTAATATATTTTGTATTGGAAAAAAAAAAGTTTGGTCAATCCAAACTGATCTAGAACAAAGCTTGTTTTTCTTCGTGATTTCTTCATCATTTAAGAAAGCATTTTCTTTTCAATTCATAGTGATAATTCATAATATTCATGCTATTATTAAAATATAATCCTTGTCTTTTTGCTGAATCCCCCCCCTCCCTCCTCAAACCAAACGAGAAGAGACATTCTCTTTTTCCTCGGGAACACGCCCAAGTCAACCCATTATGTGTAAATAAATATGAAAACAATCAGGTAAGGTAATGTGTTTCTTGCGAACACTGGTTGGTGATTTGTAACACTCTAATGCTCCAGGCAGTGGGAACTGCAGACAGAGGAGGAGGCTGGTAATCCAACCTGAACAATGGGATGAAAGCACACTACGAAAGGTGAATGTATGGTCAGAAATTGCGCAAGTATCAGCCAGAGTAAACATGACAGCAGGACAACAGAACACCGTGGAGAACAAGCCCTGGCGACGATGTTTCAAAAAACAGAAACAAAGAAAAGCTGGTAGAAGCCTTGTGCTGCTGCAATTTTTTTTTATAAAATACAAATATAAACAACAAGGTAATTAGCAGTTTTATCTGTTTAACTGAATAAAGGGAAGGTAATGTTCCACTTTCAAGAAATAAAATGAGGCACAGCTATCCTTCGAAATATAGATCTAACCTGCTTCGGAACAAAGCTAATTGATAACAAGTCATCTGTGATTAACCAGACTGATACAGTACATGTATTCCATTACCGATGTTTGTTAGGACAACCTGATAGCGATCAGTACAGGCAGCCTAGAGGAAATAAAGTTAATTACTGGTAGGTTATTTATTTATTTTTACATCTTTTTTCTACACAGTCATCAACAGGGCAGCAGTACAGTTTTCAAATTCTATTATATTGACAAATTTATTTTTGCTTTGCTGTGGCACTTCTGTTTCTCCTTGCAAAATACTCATCTGAAAGGAAAGCTTCTTTAAGTCATCAAAAAAAAAAAAATGTGTATGTATATGAATTTTGAATGGCTTCATTAACAATTCATTTTAATTAATTATTAATATTCATAATAAGATTATGCCACTATTGTTTAATGGCTAGTGATAGTTTCAGATCAGCTGGCAAAAACTGAAATTCTGTAAACACCATTTTATTTGTGTGCCATTTATTTTTGCCAATTCCTCAAGGTTATTTAAACACTAACCTGAAGGAACCCTATTTGCAACGTGTGCTAAAACTGATGCTGCATAATTTGAGTAAAAAGTCGTCAAAATTGAACTGTGGATCTGAATGGGTCTGTAGTATGAAGTCATTGTGTTTATCATTTTCTCAGTAAAAAGTCATCAATATCTTCAGCTGCTTAAGTGAGTTTAACAAGTTGACAGATTGTTTTAAAATGTCAAAGCTATTCTATTATTAAGATGACAGTAAAATGCATGTGCTGCTTAAATCCTACAATAAAACTCGGGCCAGCAAAGCAGTTAGGCTTTTAAGGGTTTAATAATGTCACTGGCTTTAGCCTCCTTCTTATCCTTTGTCTCCAAGGTTCTGAGCAGGCCCTGGAGGTAGGAGACAAATTTTTTTTTTTTTTTTTTTTTGTACATGGCCTTTTTTAAAAAATTTCTTTTTCAAGCATCTGAAAATCTGAAAACAAATTCTGACGTACCTGTTGACATGCTCTAGTGTGGACCTGGTAAAGCTACATAGCCTGACTTAACACTTAATACAGACTCAGTCCTACTTAGAAACGGATGACTGGTTATTAAAGACAAGATACCAGTGGATCACTCGTAAGTACTTTTGGATTACTTGCCCTTTGCCGTTTAGAAAGGGTAGCCCCTTAGGTTGAAAGTCAGATTTGTGTAATAATTACACCTGGGGGTTTACTAGAAGAGGTCATGAGAGAAACCCATTCTGATGTACACAGCACATTCCACATCGAATATTGCTACATTTTTCAAATGCTCCAGTGATTTCGAGATCCTGAAAGGTAAGTGATTGTCAGCATAGGAGACAGATGCCGTTCCTAAGACTAAGAATCTGGTACAGTAAGCTTTTCGTTCGGGTTGCTACTGTGCCTTAGGCCTGACCTGGAGGGACCACCCACTGAAACCAAATCCTTTTAGGACCCCATATTAGAGGTTATATTTGGTGGAGATGCTCAAACCGAAACCAAACAGTCTGTCATATTTTAGTCTCCCTGACGATACTCTCACTTTTAGGAATTACATAAAAAGATGCTGACATGCTATCTTTTTTGGTCAAGGATTTCCATGAATATTAGGTCTAGAAAAAAGTTAAAAAAAATTACAATCTGTATTAATAATATGGGCCACTCAGAATTACTTTTTTTAGACCACAGGCCATCTAATAGTCTTACAGCATACCGTATTCCTTTGAATTTAAGAGCCCTCAAATTTCAGATGCAGCCCAAATTTCCCACCCTCAATTTGAGGAAAAAGTAAATCAAGTAAAGATGCATTTACAAAGATACAATCTCAATTATTAATATAAAAAAAACAACTTATGGAGACAGTTTGCTAGCACGCAGAGCATGTCAAAAAATATGGGGGTCTGATCAGGGTCTGATCAGCATTTTCGAGCTGTCCAAGCTGTCCAAGCTGCTACTGTTTGTTTGAACTGAGCCTAATGAAGAAGCGCTGACATTGTAAAAGCTTCTCTCCGAATTCCTCAGGAAGTTAATGACTTTGAAAATGGCTGCCTGCTTGTCATGGATGATTCGAGATCGGGCAGTGACGTTTTTGTTTGTCTTTCTCCTCAGACAGTCCGTCACATTCCTATTTGTGTACTCTGGCAATCATGTCTTTGTTGGAGGTTTTAATACATGCATCACTATACTTAAATTTAAGACACCGGCCATTTTGAGAACAGATGGTTTAAAAAGTGTGTCTTAAATTTTAAGGAATACAGTATTTGTCTTGTGATACTGAGATAAGATTTAACAAATCAAGTGGGACAGATCTGTTTATTTCTTACAAGGGAAAGGGTAAGTGCAAACTATACATTTAACAGGTCATATTTGCTCCGATGTTGTTTTTTGCTAGATTTATAACATTATTCATCTTTTTTCTTTGCAGAAAAATGAGGGGCAAACTTTTCACTGGTAAAAACTGAACATAAATCAGACCCAGTGAGGCTCAATTCAATATAAGAAATATGACATAAAATTACAGAATATGAAGCAGTGTGTATCTATCTGTATACTTATACTACGGTCACAGAACATTTGAAGAATCAAAATGGTGACCGACTGGTTTTACTACAGTTACAACATTGAACAAAAAACTGTCCATGTAAAACATGTCATGATATAACACACGATATTATATAATATATATGGTTACAGATATAGACCGATATATATATATATATATATTATAATAGAATATATAATTATATATACAAAGAATAATATGATGGGGTTCTGACAAATAATACAATTGTAAATAACATCTGTTCTTGGCATAGCCTTATCTAATTTTGACCTTATGTCAATCATAATGTAGCGACTGGTTGGTAATGAAACAGAATCACACAGATATTGCCGGTTCTCAAATTAAACAGTTTATTTCAGGCAGGGAGTCTATATTCAGCTGCTTTCAAGCAAATAGTACAGTAACAGCTGAGCAACATAGTGTTACACAAACTGTAAAACAAAAGTAAAGCACACTGTCGGCCATGTGCAACGCCAAACTAAGTGCAGTCAAATTGAACAGAATATCCCCTAGCTCTCGAATCCCCAATCTCCCTCGCACCAATGCCCTCACTCCCTTATATGCCCTCTTCCAGTCCACCCACCAGCACATCACCCAGCAATCCCAAGCAAGCATTGTGCCCCACCTTCCATCAATCATTTTGCAAAGTGCCGATCTCTTTTTTCTTTGCAAATGGGTCCATCCGTTATGCAAGCTGAGCTCATGATTGGTGGAAATTATTTTGCTTCTGGCATCACTGAACACCTGCAGTAGTAATTAACTTGGCTGTGGGCCAAAGAACACTCCAGAACACTGTGAACCCACAATTATGTTGTGTTTTAGTAAAGCAGACCCCTGGGTCATTACACAGCTCCCCCCTTAATGTCCCTCATCACCAAGGACCCAACACAGTCCCAGAAATGACAAGGGGGCCTGCACTGGCGTTGGGGTCTTGGCTGCTCAGGTGACCCTCGAGTGTCTCCAGGTGGAGGAGGACTCCCTGGTAAGGGAGAGACAGTTTCCTGGGGAAAAAGTAGACCAGGGGAAAAGTGGATCGCAGCCTAGAATTTAAAGGGGAGGTTCCATTGTTTCTAAGGTTTACGCATAGATTGCTGTACTAGTGTTACGTCTGGGGAATTAGTAGATCGAGCCCAGGGAATAAGTAGATCGGATATAGTAACAAAAAATAAGCTAGATACATGACAACATCTCTGTTCCTGTTCTAATTTAGCTGTCATGTTGAGTTCTTCTAGTCTTATATTTTTCTTTAAAACTAGGATGATAACGTTTAGTCTTTGTGAACTGTGATAGTTACTGCTAGGTCTACTGACAAAATAATATAAGCAATACTAATAATACTGCATGATTGTATGTCATTAGAATATATAACTAAAACATTTTGAGATTAAAGATTGACAACATTTTGATATAAATGTAAATCCTTTTAATAATATACAGTAAATAAATCTTTGCGATCACACATCAACTACAGCCTACATCTGACTAACAACGACATTTATAAATACACACCTGCAGAAAAAGTTGACAAAAGTTTAACACTTTAGTCCGAGTATAAAGACAGAAAACAGAGACCAGCTGTAGTAGACCACCACCCTCTTGCCATTAGGCCCTTGTTGGGACAGTAAAGCTCTGATTCCTCATTGCTGATGTCTCTGTCCAGGAGACTGGGGTCCGGGGGGAGAGCACTGGGGACTGTGTCAGTGCCTCCCGGAGGGTGTCAAAAGCAGCCTGACATTCCTCCGTCCATTGAAAGGGTTCTCCCTTTCACAGTAGTTGGTGCTGGGGAGCGGCGATGTTGGCGAAGTCCTGGACGAAGTTGACGTTGGTCAGTGGAGGTGGGCCACTCCCAAACGGCAGTCACGTTGTCCTGCTCCGTGCGTATTCCCTCTTTGCTGACCCGGGATTCATCGAAATTCAGAACCCAAAACCCTAATGTATATAACAGTAATCCCTAATGCTAAACTGGTAATCAGTACTTTATCCCTCACCCCAGCTTTTTGTATGTCTGTCTTTTAAGATTTGAATGTATTGCTTTAGGTTTGTATGTCTGTTGTTTTAGATTTGTATGTGTGTTGTTTTAGATTTGTTTTAGTTGGTTACCAGTACTCTGTCCTTTGCTTTGTTTGATGATCGATACCTAATAGAAACTGATATGCACTTAGACTGTACAATTGAACAGCAGCACTTAATAAGTAAGTGTCATTGGGCTGGGTCCTCCACTTTCCCTTAAAGTATATGATGCTAACCAATTAATTCCAGTAAATCTTACAAAATATATACTGCCGTCATGGCAAAGGTCCCCTTATAAAAGTTTCCCATAATAAAAGCACAACAAAGTGTAATAAAGCACAGTGAAAGCATGGTAAAGCATAGATAAATATTGAAAAGCACAGAGAGGTATGGTAAAGCATAGATAAATATTGAGGTATGGTAAAGCATATTAAACTATGGTAAATACATAGCATAACCATGAGAAAATAATTGTAAAAGTGAAAAAATACTGTGGTGAAATGTTTATTTATTTGAAAATGTTAGTATAGAATGTCTGTAGAAACTTCAAAGCAACCCTTGTGGTGAACTTTGTAAGATCACATTAA
The DNA here is from genome assembly GCF_017654505.1 of Polyodon spathula. Taxonomy (NCBI): domain Eukaryota; kingdom Metazoa; phylum Chordata; class Actinopteri; order Acipenseriformes; family Polyodontidae; genus Polyodon; species Polyodon spathula. The sequence goes on from NC_054537.1 coordinate 63,705,926, forward strand.
GGAACTCTGTTGACGTTGACACCCGTTGGGTGTGTCCCTTCAAGGGAAGTGCAGCTTGGAAAAGAGTGCAAGAGACCTTTGCCAGTCTCATTTCAAATGCTATGAAAAAAAAAAATCAAAAAGCATACGTTCAGAATCGTTTTATTCTTACAGGGACCCATATTGCTAGAAGCAACTCGCATGTGCTGGATGGATTCCTTCATTGGGAAGAACAGCAAGGAAAAGAGGGCATGATATGTTTGCCAATTTTATTGTTTATAAATGCTATGAAAAAATGCCATAAAAAATCTAATCATATTGAATTGCATACCGCTTTGTTGTTTTCCATATACTTAACAAACAACTAACAGAAATAGAAAAATGTGACATTTCGAAATCTAACATGAAATACTGTACTACTATTATGGCTTCTGGTAGACTTTTGCAATATCATTTTGTAGTATTTTTCATTACATGATGTTAAATAAAAGTTATAAATTATGTTCATATAGTTGTTTGTGTTTTTTTGTTTAAATTATGTCTCAAGCCTAAAATTCTAGGTGATGCACAGCTTTTGGCCATAGCTGTACTTTTAGAGAAAACACAAAAAATGATAGGTTACTCAAACTGAAAAAATACTGTGCAAAAATACTGCGGTAAACATCAAACCTGCCTGAAAAAAAAATAGAAAAGGATTGACAACGTGCAAAAACGTGACATCATGATGCTGCTGTGAAGAGACATCACAATACAATTATAGTGTTTCATCTATCCCACCACTACAAGTAACAGAACAAGAGAGTCTTCAACAAAAGGAAGCCTTTTATTTTTAAAAAGAGATTGCTGACTTCTTTTCTTCCCACTGCACTCCAGCTCCCCTAGTTAAGCCTAAATGGGGTTACTATCAATCCTGTATTATCCACCTCTTACATTATCATATAATGTTGCTAATGTTTTCTGCAGGCATCAAGGAACCCATTTGCTGCCTAAGCCTTTAAAACGTTAAATGAATAAAAGGAAGAGCCGATAGGAATGCAAACAGTGCTGGCCTTTAGAACTCGGTGGCTCCACGTCTTATCGGCCTGTCTTGAAGTTTACCACAAAGGGCCGCCAAGAACGAGTGTTTTTATTGGGCAGCAGATACAAGAAAACAAGATTAAGCAGGGCAACTGACTAATAAGAGGTGTGAAGAGGGGGGGTGAGGGGGGGGGTACAAAACTATACTGAAAGGGAATGAAGACCAAGCTTCCTGTTGCTTTGAGAAGAGACATGATGAGGTCATTAGCAAAGTCCTCCCCATTCCTATAATCTTGGCTAAGTACCTCTGTTTTCAGTGCAGGCAAGATTTTTATTTATTTATTTAATTTTTTTGTCATTCATCCTCCCCGGCAAATTGTTACCGATTGGGGTGTTAGACAGTCAAGAGTCTGGCGGTTCTCAACCCCAGTGTTTGTGGAGCCAGCACAAAGATTAGTCTGTGGCGTTCTTCTTTGCAGTTCCAGATCACACCTCTTTTTCTTTGCCCCCTCCCCCCTTTGTTGGCCTGGTCTGTGTTGCACTAATTTGATTATCTTTGGCTCTGGGAACTTGGAGGCAGTCTAAGTGGGACTGGCTGAAATCACAGTATATAATCCTTGCAATTGTAGGATTGTAGTCAACTACATTAGCTGGACCCTAAATACCACAATGGACACGTGATGTCCAAGCTACAGTATTATAAGTAGTGCCTAATAGACCTGCGCCACCATTTTTAAAACAGGACAATGTGCAGCAAATTTATCAGCACAGTGTGACCCTAAGCAGTATTTTGTAGCCTGCAGTTATTCAAATAAACTAGGCCACTGTCAATGGAGTGTTCAAAAGAGAGACACATACAACATTGTTGGTTACAACTTTAGACACCTTTTGCAATCCTCACAAAATAAATAAATGACTGATAATTTTTGGGTCAACAACAAGGTGAAAATTTGGAAATGTAATATTTGTATATGTCATGTATTCTTTTCTAAGCACAGTGTACAATACATGCAATGCATGCTATAACAACATGTAACGCTTTGTGAATGGGACATGTTCATGAAGCTTTAACTAATGACTTATTTAAAAACGTTTTATGGCTAAAATAAATTCTAATATTCATGAAACTGTTTATACCAGTAATAGTTTTGTAACTTTTAGTAGTTATTTTATTTCTTTTATAAAATATGGTGCATCAAAGTTACTACTTGCATAGTTGTCTCAATAAGAAAAACTCATTTTAATATTGAATATATATATATATATATATATATATATATATATATATATATATATATATTATATATATATATATTCAAACTGAAACTGGATACAGTTTATCTGTATGCTTTTTGCTGTGTTATAAGGCTGAAATTTTAACTGATCAGACCAGGAAATCGACACAGAGGCAGACAGGAACTGGGTGAAAATCATTGGCCCGCGTATTTAATTTAAAATAAAATAATTAAACAAAAACAATGCTCTCAGAGCACAATAAAAAGGTTATACAAAAACAAATTTCAGACACAAAATGTACTGACACCAAAACCAACCATGACTACATTTGTTGATTTCTTTCTTTTACGTTCTGTTTTGTTTTTCGCCCATCTCTCTCTCTCTCACACACACACATGTTCCTCCTCTTTGAACACCCATCCTGTTAAGCCAAAGCTGCAGGTTTTTATACATGTGAGTGGCCATCTCTGAATTAACAATAAATGAAACAATCTGGAGATGGTCACATTATACATGGGAGTTTTGTTGTTTGGATGGCCGACAATCAATTTGTCAATAATCACTGACTGCTGACCATACATTCGCACAAGCTGTCTGGCAGAGATGAGCTGCTAACACCTCTGTCTGACCACATTTCAACCACACAATAATAAACAAAATGCATTCACGCATTTTTTAACCCCACACAATACCTACCAATCACAATACATCAAACAATGATTTTCGCCCTGCCCCCTTTCCCCTGTGTTATTAAATAATAAAGTAGTAGCAATATATTTTTTGCAAGGGCTCTCCTCTGCCCTGCTACACTGATTTTTTAAAAATTGTATTGCAAATGTAGACACATTCTTAGCTGACTGCTGCTACTCTACTGTATTGTTTTTAAGCAAACATACTTTTTGAATAACTCTCCATCTAAAGTGAACACTCTCTGAGAAGGACTTTCCCCAGGGATCAGCCTAAAAGTATTATTTAGAAATCAAATATATGGTTTATTTACTCAATTTGTGCTGAGCAGCACTGTTTCTTCAATCTAGCTTTACCAGCCTGTTACTCTATTAATGCTCCGTTACTGAAATTAGTACCGCAATTGGGAAGAGGGGGCAGTCGGACTTCTTAAAGGCACAGAAAAGATAAGAAAAACAAGTTCCAGTTTTTTAGGATTTGTTAGACATAAATCCTTACAAGTTTGCATGGTCAGAAAACATTCCCAAAGTCCATAATAATTTGCTTTGCTCCAGTTTAGAAAGGGTTAAAGTAAGACAATATGATAAGGTTCAGATATGTGGAGCAACAGTGATGTATGGGCCAATGGCAATGACTTTTATTTTACAAAGCATTACATTATATTTGCACATAACATGTATTTATATTGTATTAATACATGTTATGTGTGTATGTTTTAAAAACTAAGTAGTGGAGTTTTGAAAAATATAGTGTTACACGTCCCCACGTGTTGTTACAACCGTTTAAATAACATACCTGTAACTTTTTTTTTCATTGTTAACATCCTGACATCTTTTTACGCATATCCTTAAAGACTGTTTCAAAGCTCTTCCCAAAATGTCTGCTCTAGTGCACTGATAGTGTAGGGATTATTGCCCACATTGTCAAACAGGTAACACAGAAATAAAGATCAATGATGTGGTGTGGAACAGAAAAGCAAGAGCACTTCTTTTTTGGTTACTTTTTTTATTTTTTTTTATTTAATCGCTCCTGCAATAATTTAGAGGACAGATCTCAAACCCCAGTGGACTAGAGCAGCCATTTTGAAAAGAGCTTTGAAGCAGGCTTTAAAGTTATAAGTGTAAAAAGCTGTCAGGATGTTAATCATGAAAAGAAAAATTACAGGTACATTATTTATTATAGCCTCACATGGGGACTTGGAACGTTATATTTTTTATAACCTTGCTACCTACTCTTTAAGATTTTATTTATACTTTCCCCCAAATTTGTTGCAAATAATTTATGTTTTTATAACATTTTGCTTTTGCTGTAAGGAATTACCCATTGCAGTTATGCTAGTAAAATATTAAAGCATTTGTAGACATGTATTGTTTTAGACATTGAGGTGAACCAATGTCATGGAACACAGTATATACAAAAGAAATTGCTGCTTTGTATACACGTGGAACCTGGTAATTAAAGAAATATAATTGATAATGTCAGTGGTATGAAAAAAAGAACTGTAGCAGTTCATTTAATTTAATATACATGATACAGTGCTCCCCTTTATGATCTTGGGAGCCATAATTAAGAAGAGTGTGCTACTGGTGTTCACCCTTTTAACAGCATGAAATGGCATAATGAGGCAAATGGGAGCCATGGCCATAGCACATTGAGTACAGTATTTTATTTGATTTGCAGGTTTTCATGGTGGAAATCCAGGTAGATGCCAAGTTTGTTTTAGTATCCCTGGTACAGTCCATTTTAATAAAAGTAATTACTGTAAAATGCTAAACTCTTTTAGAAAGTTGTTTTAGACAGAGTTGAGTGATGTAGACATTGAATTATGTTTCTTTTAGCATTTCTAAATTTGTCAATATTGCTCTTATTGTCCATAGCTGATGGAGGGCATAGCCTAGATACATATGGCTCTCCCGATTTGCAGAGACTGAAGCGAAATTCAGTTGTATGCTATAGTATTATTATTGTACATAATGGACTGGAAGATAATCAGAAATAGCTTATTTGACTACTCCACTCTATCTATTTTGGACAGTGTTCAATTGTAAAGCCTAACTGTCACTGCGTCCCCCAGAAAACTGAAAAGAAAATGGCCAAAAACGAAAAAACAAGCACGAAAAAAGAATATTCTAAGTTGCATTAATTAATATTGTTTAACAAATATATATATATATATATATATATATATATATATATATATATATATATATATATATATATATATATATATATAAGTATGTAAACGTTTGATCAAATGATTGTTTACAGACGGGCGCTCGATTGAGACTTGCTGCCTGCCCGTCTTCTGTGTGTGTCCTCTGTGCATTACCATCATTGGTAGGGTCACATGACCCATTTGTTTACTTTCTGTTTTGTGTTTAATAAATCCTGCGTGCTTGTGGTGGTGTTTCAGCTCCAACTCCCATGTCTCTCTGTCTTGCAATGCGGTACCTTGTCTCAATACCGTTTAAATGTTGATCAATGTGAAGCAATCTTCATAAAAGTACTATATATTGATGTTCAATTCAATTTTGCTGTTTTGTCATTATTCTGATACAGTAAAATGCCAAACCCTATTATAGTGAGCACCCTGATATAACGAACATTTCTCCAGGTCCCATAGGGGTTTGTTATAGTGAAGTTAGCCTGAATATATAGTTTAAAAAAAATTGAAAATAAAAAAATTATCTAACAGCTCGGCTGAGAGGAACCCCCCCTCCCCCCATTTTTTTTGTGGGAGGAAACCTCTGGTGGTCCTGGCAGAGAGATGTTCGCTGAATGGAGGAATAGTTAGAGAGAAAGGTTGAGCTGAGGGAGCCAGACATCTAAATTGCACGATACGTAAAAGATAGTAGCATCAAACCATGATATCATCAGCAGTGTTATTAGTGATACCTGGAATATGTTGGGCTTTCAAAATAAAATTATTGATAACAAAAGTCCAGACTAGCCATCGAAGAATTTGCATAATTAAAGGGGAAGAGGAACAGCCTTTATTAATAATATGAACGGTAGATTGATTATCACAAAAATATTTATCACAAAATATATATCTATTTTTTTTGGGGGGGGGGGGGGGGGGGGGGGGGGGGGCATTTGAGAACCATAGGTTAAGAAAAATTCCACCAAAACCGATGAAGAAGCATCCATATGGTGTGAGTGGGGGTAACATCTTTCCAGGCTTCAGCTGTAATATTAATGTGAGTTGAGATTTCTAGCTGTTGTAGAGAGAGCAAGAAGACAAGAAATAAATGTCTCACTCTGAGGAAAGTGAAATTGCAAATTGCAAAATTACAATATCCCAGGAGTGAAAGAGGGTTCAGTTTAGAAATTGAATGGTTATTGGAAGTTTTTTCTAGGAACTCAAGAGAGTGAACTGGACCGATGGTTTTCTCCTCTGTGAAGGGGACACCAACTACTGAGAAGAGAGACCTGAGTTCTAAGAGTGCTTCAGCTGGACGGGCTGATGGAGGAGATATTAGGAGAAAGTGAATGTCATTTTAGATGAAAGAGGGCAGATGGAACATGAATGAGCATCGCCACAGAAACAGCAAATATGTAAAAAACATCATCCTTTGGAAATGCAGAATGAGGAATTGAAATTATTGCACAGTTGTCTGCCCCCGGAATACTTGATTTGTCTTCCATGAGAATCTTTGCTTTTTGAAAAAGCAGGCAGAGCTGAAGAATGAATAGGAGAAACTGCAGACGCACAATTCCCAAAAAAAAGGAGTGTTGTCAAGAGCAGGGGGAGAATAATTTGAGGCTGATGAGGAGACTGAAGAGGAGGCTGATTTTGGACACAGAGAGGTAGAATGGGCGGTGGAAGCACAAACTCCTCAAACGTTAGCACGGAGACCACTGAAGAATCTATTAAAGAGATCAGGATCAGGTTGAGACCAGTCAATCAGCGTATTGTCCAATGTTAACCGAGATGCTGCCTTGGCTGAAAAAGCTTTATGATACACATAAAAAAATGGTACTGCCATATCTGACTGAGAGACAAACAATGTCAAATAAATAGAGTCCAATTCTTGTCATAGGTGAGCATAAACTTCACAAAGGACATCGCAAAAAACAGAAAAAGTAAGCACAAATTCTCCAGGAGTACATTTTCTACACAGCCGAGGATCCTGAGATTTTAGAGGAACAAACAAATCTCTATAGTCAACTATCCTGAAATCCAGGAATTATGAGGCTGCAATAAGAATAGAGACCAAATTAGCATATTTACCTTGAATAATATTGTATCTCAGTTGAGGACAGAGAGTGGCGATGAACAACTGAAGCATAGGAGGTTCCTGAACCAGAGGCAATCGCTAGAGTGAAGATTGGCAACTCGAAAGTAGGTGTGGGCGTGGCTGAAGCAGCGGGAGAGACGAACGCTGTCCCTGTTGCCACTGATGAGGAAGTAATGGCTGTTGATTCCAAGAGAGTGATCATGCTACCTAGCGCATCCAGGCAATCAGATACTGTAGAAATTGTGGTTGAAAGAGGATGAATGAGTTGCTTGATATCATTAAAAAGCTGGTAATGCAAATCGGAGGAAGGATCAGATGAAATTGAAAACTGATGGGTTGTAGTGGCTGAATCAGAGGCAAGTGGAGCTTGCAATGCAGCAGGGCGGCTCGTGAACTGATTAATTTGGATCTCCGCTGAGACTTTTTAGGAGGAAAAACAGGCTCGTCCGTTACAGAATTGCAATATGAAACAAATAAAGCAGCCCTGTCGCTCCCTGCTTCAATGACTTTCATGATTTTGTCGATGGGTAAATCCTTGCAAAAAAGTTGCGCTCTGGAATCATCCTGAGGTTTGATGCGTTTAGAGCGGCAAAGAGAAATGGCAGTAAGCAAAGCTAGATAAGTAGAGACTGAAGCAGCAGCATTGTCAGATGGAAGAGAAGCAGGCAGATGTCTTTTAAAGTTTTTTTGGTTGAAAGAAGACAGCCAGAAGCAGAGAAAAATCCTTCATCACAGTCAGATGAAAACGGAAGCTGCCTCGTGTGAGAAGTTATTTTAAACCGACCGAAAACAATGGTTTGTTTTAAGATTGGGTCTGCAAGTAAAATAGGGTGACTGACAGGTATTTTAATGGGATGGCACAAGGGAGGAGCCCCAGCTCCAGCAACCCCCTCCTCCCCTAAATACACAAAGCTTCTACTAAAATGAAAAGATACTGAAACTGATATTTTTCTAAATTTAGTTAACTGAAACTAAAACTAAATAATAATTTAAAAAGAAAGCTAAATAGAAACAAAATAATATTACCAGCTAAATAAAAACTGAAACTGAATTGAAATGCTGAAACTGAAAAAACACTGCTAGGAGACCGTGCACATTGTGTTCCACCCTATAACGAGAATGCAATGCTAGTGTAATGGCATTAGGAGGCAAATGAGAGTAATGACCGTACCACTTTATAATATGTTCCACCATATAAAGAGTCATCATATAACAAAGGAATATAATGCAGACTCATAGAACAATTTCCCTGGTGTAGAGACTCGCTCAACATTCATGTCAAGCTTATAACTAGCATGTAACTGAGTAATGAAAATGTATATTACTTTTAAAATTGAAGTTAATAAATAACACTATGTAACATAATTTTTGTTCCTGGGTAGTAAGTGTTATTTTCTAATTGCTTATGCCTCAGAAGTATAGAAAATGGCTATTATTCCCCACAAACTTTGCTTTTGTGACCAGGACAGTGATATTTCAAAATATCACTATTTCCAATGGGAAAATGGGAAAATGTGTGTCTTTTTGTTCACATAAAGTCAGAAAAAAACAACATATGAATCCAAATTAACATGTATTTATACTAAAGTAATACAAAAATGACAATAAAAGATTTAGAAGTGAGTAGTTTTTCGAGATTTACGATTATACTGTAAATTTACAGTATAATCGTAAATCTCAAAACTACCACACATACTCACACACCCACTTGCAAAGCAATGATGCACTACACTGTAAGTAGTGATTTTCTAAGTACAGTACCACCCCTCCATTGCAATGTGAACCTGCTGCTGGTAAAGGCATTGCACATGTTCAGGCGCCAGTGGATAAGCGCCCCAGACAGCAGGAACTCTGATACTTCCCAGCACCTGCAGATAGGGAGCAAATAATTGGCACATGTAAAAAGCCATTAGATGATTCTATTTTTTAAACTGTATCTGGCAACTGCTCAGGCTTGGAATTTAATCAGCAGATTGGTTTAACACCCAACTTTGAAGCCTTGACTTGTCCCCTCCTCCTACTGAATTTCATATAATCTGCAGCTTCTGTTTGCTAACAACATTCATTTTGTCAACTGCGAAGCTGGTAATGGGGTCACCTTCTGTCAGGCCAGGGTAGCGTTTAGTTGCTATGGACACTTTAGTCAGGGTCTTCTGTTTGTTTTCTTTTTTGTTTGTTTGTTTTTTTTCAAAAGTACATTCAAGCACATTTTCAATCATAAATCACATACACGAAATCAACCAATCACTGTTAAGGATTTGTCAAGATTTCAGTATATCATATCTTGTGTGCAGGTGACATCTAGAGCACAATTAAAGTAAAAAAGCAAACAAACAAACCAATAACAGCACTACTAGTAGTTCCTGAGTACAATATTTGTTGTTGTGATTTCAGTTGTCTGTAAGTTGTCTCTTATTTTAAAACACGCCAATTCTCAGTTTGAGCTGCTTCACTTTGCCATCCTCTGCCCCAAAAAGAGACACCCTACACAAATATATTCACTTTTAATATAACAACAGTAAAAACATTTTTCTGTTCACAATGATTGCCTGTCAGATGAAGACATACAATATTGATCTAGAATCCAAATTTTCATCGAAACACGGAAATAAACATCACAGGCATTTAATTCAGGCAGAATTGTTCATTTTGTAAATAGTTTCTTATTAGTTGTAATGTAAAGAGTTTTTTTTTTCCCTTCGGAAATAAATTATGCTAAAAACAAATTAAGCAAAAAGCATTGGGAATCTTGCATTTATTACATGTTGTGATGCATTGTGCAGTATGATTGTACCTATTGAGAAAATGCCGAGAAACCCAACACGTAAAGCTGAGAAGCAAGAAATCCTTTTCAATAAGGTAACTGATAACAGCAAAAGTGGCTCTAGAAGCTAACATTATTCAGGCCTTCTTTGAAACAGTGCAGTGGATAAATCAGCTCCACCCATCAACAGCTGACAATCAGAGATGTTAAACTGCAGATTGTATACAAGTCCTGGGGAGTGTGCTTCTCATTGCAGAAGAAAACTTCCATATTGCTAACAAAATAATTCCAGTAAGTCTTATTGCATATGTATCAGAATAACTTTGTAGATTTCACATCTTATATGAAAGAAGTACGTTTTAAGTTAAACGTGTATTTGTTTTTCATAGCATTTCTAAACAATGAAATTGGCGAACATATCATGCCCTCTTTTCCTTGCTGTTCTTCCCACTGAAGGAACACATCCAGCACATGCATACTGCTTCTGGTAGGTTTGGGTCCCTGTTTATTGGTTTTGTAGTTTGGGCATGTACAGAAATTAGTGATTGCTAGCAGTTATTGATCAACAACAGTTATTTACACATTCGAATAATAAAATCAACCATCGTCCATGCAGTCAGAATGTGAAAAGGGATTGTGCCACTGTGAACAGGCTGGCTGTAGGGTGAACACATCACACGCAACACATAACACAAAATCCACACATGGGTGGGGCACACTGCCACAGTCACTAAAAAGTTGATTAAACAAATTAGGTAAAGAATTGTCTACTAGGAATGGGGGGGAGAGAGAGAGAGAGAGAGAGAGAGAGAGAGAGAGAGAGAGAGAGAGAGAGAAGAGCAGGAGAGGAGGAATACAAGTGGGTAAATAAAGTAGGATGGTAAGATGAGAGGTCAGGGGAGATGTGGAAGTCCCTAATATATAAGAAAAAGGCATGCCAAGCTGTGTGAAATGTTTTGGTAGATCCACAATGTGTATGTTTTATTTATTCAATTCTGAGGTGCTGCATGTGGTCTCTTAGCCAATAAGTAAGTGAGGGTGGGACAGCTTGCTTCCAAACAAACAAAATCAGCCATCTATCTAGTAGGGTAGAGGCCAGAGAGTCAGACTGTAGTTTTGTCAAAGGGACACCAAATAATGCAATCAGAAGGCTGAGATGAATAGGCTGTTGTACAATCTGGGAGAGATTCTCAAAGATAGATGTCCAGAAGGGGGCTAGATCAGGGCAAGAACAAAATATATGAATGAAGGTAGTAGGAACTTGTCTGTACTTGTCACAGTTTTGAGCTAAATCTAGGTAAATCTTGGCCAATCTGACCTTGAAGAAATGATGTGATGTAAAACTATTGTATTCGGCCATGACGGGCACAGGCAGATGATGAGTGCACTCGAATGAGAACAAACTCTCAAATATCATCAGTGAGATCAAATCCCTGTTCCAATACAATTGTTAGGTTGGACAGCGAGGGGCAGTGTAGATATAGTCTATGTTGTTTATGTTGTAGTATAAGTTTGTTGTGAATAATAGATACTATACCTTTGCTACAGAATCCAATTGGAGTAGAGAGTCAAGGATAGATCCAGGGGGATACGTATGGAACTACATTATATTAGTTCAGACATTTCTAATCTGTAAAAATCTGAAAAAGTGAGTTTGGGGTCAATTGTATTTCTGAGAGAGCTACTCGAAAGATGCAAATCTGTTAATAAATAGGTCTTTCAGAGATTTAATATTGTTTCTATGCATATATGAAAAGCTGATTTAACAAATAAGCTGGAGAGTAGTAGCGAAATTGTTTGTAAGCCAAAAGGATGCCTGAATTGTGTTCAGATTTTAAAAGACTGCTGAAGTAAACGATTAGCACTAAAACGAGATTTGGCCACAGGGAGAGCAGAACACAGCAGTGAAGAAGATTGACACGAGACTGCTTCCATATCTAACCAGGGCTAGAACGCAACTAAAAGGACTGCTACGGATGTTGGCTGACCAAAGTTAAACTGAAAATGTGGTAAGAAAATGTGGTAATGTCTCGAAGGGGTTGGATCTTTGGAGAAAGCATTTGGAGAAATGGGCATTTTTTTGTTCCAAATAAGTGAGGAAATTAATAATTTTGGGTAGCGGGGTGTACACTGCTAGTAAAGTGAACTCATATATTTTGAGTATTCTTTGCTAATGAAAATGCTTATATATAAATGGGTTGTGAGTTTTAAGATTGTTAACAATTAGTTACAGACATGGTGCTTACCATTGGATTTAAGAAGAGCAGGTAATGCACATCTGCTTGTTCTCAGTGGCAGGCTGTTGTCTGTGTGGAAAGGGGAGCACACCCCTGAGGCTCGTGCTTCATATTCATAATTCTTTTCAAGGCCGCGCTTACCTATTTTATATGAGGGGATGTTTAATTTTGCTTAACCCCATTATTTTAATTTTGGTAAATTGAATACAGGTAAGATTGAGTTTATATTAAAATAAATGTGAAATAAAGCATTACTATTGGGTAAATAATCTGGATTCATGTATTTAATTATTAATATGCCCAATAATGGTTTTGCTGGGTTGTGCGTCTTCCCTGTTCAGCCACTCGGCACACCCTCACAAAAAGGGAAATACAGTTCCAGGGGACAATTAACTCTCAAAATATCAGGAAGACAGCAAACACAGTCTCAGTGACAGGATCTAAGAAAATTGAAATAGTCAAATAATAATAACAACAAAACTAATGTATACACGCATTCATGGGCGGGGGGGGGGGGGTCTTTATGTTTCAGTGTGGGTGCAGATAAATAAATGCATTCTTAATATGGCCCTATGTATCCTTGCCTGTGGCCCTATTTCAATCTATCTGGCTCTTAATGAGCACAGTTTAATAAAAAACAAAAAAAAGGAGTTATTACAAAGTCATGCTTATGTTATATAGGCGACACTCCCCGTTTACACTAGAACTGCCCTAGCAGTTATTTTAAAGGTTTGAGGTTTTCAAATATAAATTACTCTGTCTGTCTGAAAGTTTTGAGGTTTCCATTAATGACTTTTCCTATTCAAAGGTATGTTGCACTCCGTTGAAGATTATTCAGAGATGGGCAGGATATATTTTATTCCCACATTATGTAGCCATGGAGATAATCGTAGTTGTACCTATTTCCTGGAAAGGCATAGAATCAGCTCCTTGGTTTTAGAGTGGTGAAGCCCCCTGGGAGGATTACCCGGTCGTGGTTGTAGAGCTAGCGACCTGTGCGCATGATCCAGGACCGAGGGAGATTCGAACCTTTCCCTGCCGAAGATTTCAAGGATGGGCTACGTCAGTGGTCCTCAAAGTAATTTGGGCATAAACTGATCTTAATTGACTGTTTGAGTGCACGCTGTCTATTGCATAGGTTCTTATCTTAAAAACATGTGCAGTATATGTATACATTAACAGTTTTAGTGGGAGTTATTCTTGGCTCACTCTGATAAGACCAAATCTCAGGTAGTAATTGTGCATGCCGCGCTTATTCTTTAAATAATTTTTATAAAATATGCAATGCAAATATTTTTAAATAGCATGTTTACACAGATAACCATGAATAAACTCAAATAAAAGAGGATACATAGCATCTCACTTTGTTTCAATTTGGCAAATTTGTCAACCCAACTCTGTTTTAAAGAAAGTGGATTTGTAACTAAATCTACTACAGTGTTTCCCTTGTCTGGTGAAATGAATATATATATATATATAATATATATATATATATATATATATATATATATATATATATATATATATATATATATATATATATATATATAATATATAATAGAGAGAGAGAGAGAGAGAGAGAGAGAGAGAGAATTAAATTCTAAATACTGAAATGTATTATTTATCTCAATAACAGTAGGTGAAATTAAGTGCTTAACCAGCATATTAACACCCCGCCTTTGCTCATGAATGATTGAACAGCTGTCAGATCTTTCACGTTCCCATTGGCTACTTACTTGCCTTCATGCAGAATACCGTGAATGGCCTCTGCTTGCTTATGATTGGACAGCTGCGTAAAACTTGGCAGATATTTGACGCTCCTATAAGAGCGCTTACTGTCAGTGGTTGCAACTGAAACAGACACAGTTTATGTCCCACCCAGCTAACTTATGATTGGGCTACCGCAAAGATAATGCAGATATTCAGTTGGTTAATCGTATTGCAGAGGCCCTTCAGGAAAAAAAAAAAGCACATACAAGCACAGCATAAGCGAGCAGCACTGTCAACAGACTGCTTTGACACTTTGTTGGAAAACGTGTCTAAAGTTTTGTTTATTTTACCACACTACGACCCACCAGGAATGTGTTCATGACTCATAATTTAAGAACATCTGCCGGCAGGCACCACTTTGAGGACCACTGGACTAGGTGATGAATTCGGTAGGAATCCAGGCCCTCAGGAACACCAGTCCTATCATTGTGCCTTGTTCTCAGTCTCCAGCACCACGCCAGGCTCCACATTGGTGAGCGAGTTTTCCATGTCCCCCAGCCTCCACCACTATGCAGCGACTTCATTCTGAATTGCAGTTAAGCAGGAATTAAGCTCAGCACGCAGCTACAAATCAAGCTGTGCAAAATTCGGAGCTGATTGTGTTCTTTAATTCTGCAAGCATGGAAGTGGAGTTGATGCATCGGGGGCAAGCAGCCATGTTATCCCCAGCCAGAGGAGTCATCTCAGAGTCAGAGGAGAGCAAATCCGCCATTGTTGCTGGCTTACTTTTTGAGTTTGACTTAGCATGAAGGTACTAGGACAGGTAAACCACACTGTTCACTGTGAAGGTAAGATTTTAAAAAATAACCAGATGCCAAAAAATGTGTTAAAAATGTGTTAAAAAATAGAATTCTGCAAGAGTTGCTGTTGTTTGTGACTGCTCCATTTGCTTGCACGTCTCTGAGAATGACTCTTCCTGAGTGCTTGTTTTTAGGAAGTTTACCAAGAGTACAGCATTGAGGAAGTTTGATAACTGTTGAAATCTAGAGTGAAGTCTTTCCTCATCACTTTAAAAACTGTTTCTGACAAGCATAAGTTATTTGTTCTTGCAGAAGCACCTGCCAAACAAAGACCTACCTTAGCTTGCATCAAAGTCTGTCAAGAAAAATACTGAAAAAGACTTTAATATCAGAATCAGTCCAATCAGCCAAACGTTGAATCTGTCAAGCTCATTCTGACCAATGGTCCAAATAATAATTATAACAATAGGTCAGAACCTTTATTATGTTTTGTGTCCCAAGGGTGATATGATATTGACTAATGATGAAGTAGAAAACATTCTTGACAGCTGTCTGTTATTTTTATTTAAATTGTTGCTACTTGTGGTGTTGAGGAAGCCATTTAATGCTTCCTGCCAGACACATTTCCTTGTTAAAAAAGAGACTTTCCTGAATGAGACATGCAGTAACACAATTCAAATAAAATACAACACCATGTCTTCCTGCTGCTGGCCGAGCAGTTAAAAATAGGGATTTTGTGAGAACAATTTTCTTTCTAAATACGTGTGTCCCTTGGGGTTCTGCCCTGTCATTCACGGCCTGTTTTCTCTTGAAGCACTGCACATCCAGGCACTGTACGATCAGGGTCTGTGTGTAGCCCATAATAAGGCACAGGTAGATGCCACCAGAAGGAAACTTCTCACCTCCAATTGGTTGCCCAGGGTTGAGTGTCTTCTAGCCATGCTGACATTTATACTATGTTCCCAATAGGGCTGTCAATTAATTGCAGTTAACTTATGTGATTAATGCGTTAATTTCTTTGGAGATTTTTTTTTTTTTAGTGCACATTAATTGCACTCCTCTGTCTTTACTCTATTATCATACTGTAATTCATTCCCTGCTGGACCATTTTATAATATACTCGAACGTATGCAACACAATGAGTGCAGTTGGTGTGTGTATAGAAAGTGAGTCATATAACTGCAATATGGATTCCCCAAAAAAGCTTACAGCCAAGACAAATATGGAGAAAGAGCATAACAAATGTAAACAAAAACATAAATAAATAAATGGCCCTAGTGCTATTTACTCTTTAAAATTGTAATATTCGGTGATTCACTATAACAAGCATTTTTCTAGTTTCAGATTCCAGTATAAACAGTCATTTTTATAAACCCCCACAAACCTGCCACGACATGCAGTCCCTACACAAACACTGCACATTAGCCACAGATAGCTATTGATAAGCACCTAAAAGGATTAGCAGAACACAAGGTCACCATATTTAGTTATACAGTAAATCATGCGAGTCGCAGCTTGCAGACTTAAGGTGTTAACTTACATACAGTTCAATAGTGTGCCTTTGCATATACAATTAGACAAAGGCTGTTAAGGTTAAGAAATGTGAGTTATATGCAATGGCCAAAAGGCACGTTATTACTTTCCATGGCAACTTGCCTCTTTCTATAATATAGCGAGATATGAAATGCAGAGAGATTTTCTATCTTTATTTGTTCTGTTGTTTTGTAACCTTTAGGTGTTATTCAGGGAGCAGGGGCTCCTCCCTAATTAATGAAGCCAATCTATCAATTAAGCTAATCTATCAATTAACGTCCCTATTTAAGCCCTGGCTCGAAAACTCATTCTCTTTCTGTTTTTTGAGTTTGTGTATTGCCATGCAGCGCTCCAGACCCAAATTGTTGTTTTATTTTCAGCCGTCTGTGATTTTGGTAAAATTAGAAATTGTAGAAAAAGTCAGTTTCTTCTGCTGTCTGTCCAATGCTTTGTTTACCTCCACCTCTGAGCAGGCTCCAATAATGGCGCTGTGCATGTGCAGGTGGTACACAACAAGGTGCACTGAATCATGGGAAAGCACGATTGAATCACGGGATTGATTGTTCTGTCCTGCATGCTCTGTGTTTTATTGTGTTTGCTTCTTTATACAATCCCGAATCTGCCAACTCAACCTCACTGACCCATTCAGACTCCATGATTAGTAGCAACACATTCATTCATACTAAAGTATTTCATTATCACCGCCCCCCTTACGCTCATGACTGTGTTCGTTCTGTCGACATTAATTATGGAGTGGCAATGCTTGTTACCCACACCTCTGAGTGGGCTCCAATAATGGAGCCTGTAGTGATTTAATCATGGAAACATGCATTGAGTCGTGGGATCACACGATCAAACAGTTCAGATGTCTGGTTTATCCTGTCCTTGATTTTGCCACGCTCATCCGGCATTGCAGCTGACCATATCTCATACTCATGTCATCACTTTCTATCTTATAATGCTCCCTATGCAATCTACTGCACCTGGACCAGGCAATCCATTCAGCAATATTCTTTCTCTCTTTCAGCAGTAGCCATAAACTTCCAATTAAATCCATAAGCTACAAGCTCACTGTCACAAATCAAGCTCACTGTTGCAAGTCGAGCAGTTACTAGTAGTCTGCTGCTAGAGGGCTCCCTTTTTCCAAGAATGAAATTCTCCAGCCATATAAGATATTGGTGGTTACTTATTTTAAATATATTTATTTTATTTCTATTTTACTGTAATGTCTGTTCTTATTCAGTAATAGCTGTTATGTCCCCCATGGGGTGACCATATATAGTAAATTATTTGTTCTTTACTTCCTGATATTTATGCGACCTAAGATAATATTGGTAGTTTGCCCAGAGTGGGGGGCCATCTCTCCATCAGGACCACCAGAGGGTTCCTCCCAATTAAGGGGGGGGGGGGGGGGGTTCCTCTCCATTGATTGGATTAGTCCTTAAAAATAAATGACCTCCAACAGGAAAGCTCTCCAAGAGCCAGAGGAGACCCCCTGCCAAATCTTATCAATCTCTCTATCATTACAGGTTCTCCCTGGGGGCAGCATACATGCTACCCAGCCTTGGAGGCCCAATTGGTTCGGTCTCACCTCTGAGAGGGCGGCTCTCCCTGAGCCAAGGGGAAACCCTGTATTCTTTACTAACAAAAGAGCTTTCATCTATGACAGTGTTCCTCTCTGGCCCCTTTTAGAATTCCTGTCGCCTCGCGTGGTTCTGTCTCAGAGGTCTGACCGTGCCGATCTCCCAAAGTGTAGGCGTTCCTTGTTAGTCGGGGCAACTTCTTCAAGTCTTCTCAAATGCATCTTCTACCCTTCTCCTCATTTTCCTCTTGGGGGAAGTAACGCTTATTTCCCAGCCTCGATCGGTTTGGTCTCACCGTGGGGGGTGGGACAGCTCTCTGTGAGCCAAGGGGAAAGCATATCATCTTCCAAAGCATGTTATCTTCTTAATGTCACAAGCACATCATTTCTATTTCAAGTCCAAGGGCTTATTCCTTGCAGTCCTTGCTCCTGTTCCATTAATAAAAAGTGATATATATTCAGGGTGAGACAGAAATAAAAAATTTTCACTTCAAGGCTGACAAACAACTGGGAGCAATGGGACAGTTGTACTGATGTTTTGATACTTTTCCATAATAAACACCAATTTCAGATCCCGAATTATGATAAAATGTGGCTATCCAGTACTACTAGTAACTGTTTGTATCAAATTACCAGTCTGGTTTGGACCTTTAACGGAAAACCTTGATATCACCCTCATTTAGTAAACAAATGTGTTGATTTCATTGTAGATTTGCATGACCTACTTTAACTCTCAGAGAGTGGAACTAAGAGAAAGGGTGGAGAAACTGGAAAACTTCACCCCATTTCCATTGGGTTCATCTTACAACAATTGCTTTAAAGATTTTTTAAGATTGAATTTTCAAGGGCATTTGTGTATCTGACAAACATGGAGTCAGTCAGTAGAGTCTGTCTCCAATCAGTAGTACAATTGCTTGGCAAGAGCCAGGAAAAGCACAAAAAAAGAAAACTGTCACCTTGATATTTGCCTTTCAAATGAATCCCTGGGTCTGAACAACAGCCTTTTGAGATATAGGGAGCAGGCTGCTAAAGGCTGTCTAGGACAAATGGAAATCCTATATTCCATAAACTCCATTCTTCTTGAACAATTTGTCATCTGCTGCTTTTACAAATGTGACAATATTTTCTGGTCTTGATTTGTCAGTCTTAAGCAAATATGTACTGTGATGGATTCATCACATGGTATTTTCCAGATATTTTTCAACTTTGGGCTCTTAGAGACCTGCAATCCACTGGCTAGAGCATTTCTACTCCAGGTGGCAGGAAAGCTCTGGGATCTCAGAGGCCTGCAATTAGATTACCTGACAGTCCCAGGACATCAAAGTAACAACTGTTTTTTTTTTTTGTGTGTTTTTTTAGTATAGCTTTTTTGCCCTGTAAAAAAAGGAATGTGATATGCACGCTATGGCCTGTTGTTTCTGTGAAATGTTTTTAGTAGTTAATGCTTCTTGCTTTAAGGATGAATTTATCTGTCAGAAGTGATTTTCTATTCAGACGAGCAGAAAAAAAATCCTGACACACTTAAGCACCTTTCACACTGGCATGCTCTACCCCAGTCTTGACCCGGTGTCATGTGGGTCGGCCATGCGATTTGACACTGATTTTTATAAAAGCAGGGACTACGTGGGTGACAGAAGCAAGTATACGCAATTTCCTGGAATCAACAAAACTATGGCTAAACAGAATAAACAGAAATGTTGCTTATGGAAGTGAAACCATATGGAATCATGCATTTTCTCTCACTTGACCTGGGTCAAGGCCTGTCGAACCATATCCTGATGTTTGTATTCTTTTTGACTCTGTATTGCCTTTACCCAATAAGAGAGGCATGCATATAATAAAAACATTTCAACCAAGACAAGGTTTTCTGAAACAGTGAGCGTATCACCACTCATCACTACCCGCTCTCTCTCTCTCTTCCTTTTAACAAATACATTTGATATTGTGGTCCGGAATAAACCACGGCCTATGCCAATTGAAAAGGGAATGTTGTAAATTGGAACTCAGATGGGGGGGGCTACTAAACTACACATTAACTATGATATTTAGAAACAACAGCAGTTAAAGTAAAATGAAGCTCTGTGGACAGCCAGGCATTTCTACTTTTCAAATCTTAATGATGTTATTAAAAATAACTCTTGAGTGCTTTTGTCAGCCATCAATAGATTAGTAAATCCATTATCTGCTGCAAAATTATTATATTAGGGATCAAAGTTGAATGTGCCCACTAGATTGATTGGCTCTGTTATGGAATCAGTTTCACTGACCACACTAAAGGATGTGAATATGTTAGTGATGCAGATGAAATCTACCACCTGTTCTTTAGATCCAAGTCCATCCTTAAAGACGTACAGTATTTAGCTATTTGTGTAATAAAGTTTTCGCTAAAATAAGCTGCCATCAAAATTACTTTGGTTAAGCCCCACTCACTGTTTTAAGTAATTTTAGACGCATTTGTAATTTGCCATTCTTAGCTATGGGTTTCGAGAAGATACTAGCTAAACATCTCTCGATAGTAGTAAGGTCCTCGAAAAGTTTCAGTCTGGGTTTAGATCTGCTCATAGTAGGTAGACTGCCCTTGTCAGAGTGGTGAATGACTTACTGATGAGTGTGGACTCTATCTGGCTTGTCTGGAATAGTGGTTAAAGAAACAGGCTGGTTCAAATCCCAGCTCAGCCACTGACTCATTGTGTGACTCTGGTGCGCCATCTTTCAGGTGAGACATTGTTGTAAGTGACTCTGCAACTGATGCATAGTTCACACCCTAGTCTCATATCTTATAAAGTGCTTTGAGATGGTGGTACACTATAACATGCCCTATATAAAAATAAATTATTATTATTAAGTTGAATCTAACTAACAGAAAGTAATTTCTTCATTTATGGGTCTGTATCAGGATTATCAATTATTACTTGAGGTGTTCCCCAGGACTATATCCTTGGTCCCACTAGGTGAGATCATTCATAAGCACACTGCACATTTTCCCTGCTATGCTGACAACACACAACTTCATATTTCTATGAAACATGGTGACACCACTGCTATTTTAGGGTTAACATCTTGCTGGTGTCAAAAGTTGGATGTCTCAAAATGTCTTGCAACTGAACTCAGATAAAAACAAAAATGTTGTTGTTAGGTTCTCAGCAAGAACTATGGATTTCAAAACATGATTTGATTAGGTACCAGGAAGCAGCCAGGTTTAAGGGTTGTATTTAAAATATTAGCATATCACAAAGTGATAACTGCTCATAATAATGAGATATACGGCAATTCATTTTAAAACGTATTTAGCATTAATTTAACTCTATATGTGTAGACTGTGTTCTCCAAGGTAACTTAAATCAAAACAACTGCTTCATCAGCGTAATAAGCTCCCCTTCATATCTGCCAGCTTGAGAGTCCTGTCACTGGAACTACCCGAGTTTGAGTGAATGACTAGCATTGAATAAGGGGGAGTTCTTTTAGCACAGCAGACAGCACAATTGTTTTTTTTAAGTGTGTGGTCTCCAGTCAATTCCTTCTTGTGACAGGGTTGCCGGGTGGTGACGTCAGGCTAGATGCATGAACCAAAAACAAACAGACACTGCAGGTATGGTGCAATGGTGCTTGTGCCGTTTTATTTTTAAATAACAAAAAAAAAAAATGTAAACAAAAAAAACACTGCTCACAGAGCGAAAATAAAGGTTTTAAATAAAACAAATCTCAAACACAAAACTAGCAGGTCAGGCTGGGAAGATCGCTTTCACTGATCCTGTGCGTTTTTGCTTTGTTTTAAATTTTTCTCTCTCTCTCTCTCTCTCTCTCTCTCTCTCTCTCTCTCTCTCTCTCTCTCTCTCTCTCTCTCTCTCTCTCTCTCTCTCTCTCTCTCTCTCCTCTGTACCCCCACCACTAGTGCAGCAATCTGCAGGCTTATATACAGGTGACCATCTCCCGATTAGCAACAAATGAATCACTTAATTAATTTGGGAGATGGCCACCTTCTGCACAAGGTTTTAAATTACTCCCGGCAGAGGACAAGCTGCCAACCTCATCTCTGCCAGAACATATTTAAACAATAACAAAACACGGCTACTCCTAACTAACCACAAAAAAGACATTTAGGACCTTCCCTGCATTTCCTACAGTGGCTACAATTTAATTTGAGAGTTAAGTGCAGTGTGGTCTGTGCTTAGTATTTCTGAGACCCCCACAAAAATGTCTGAATTAGAGCTATTAGTGACAAGGATTTTGTATTGCTTACAATTGCCTAACAAGAAGGGACTTAACCAGCTAAACCTTTTGCTTCATTAGAACAAAAATAACCCCTTCTGAGCTGGTCTTTATCTGAATGGAAAACCTAATACAGATACTGTATACCATTGCCATTACTCAGCCCAGTAGAAACAGATAGTGATGGTTTTACACCTGCCAAAAGTTCCCATGCAAATCAATAATGTATTCATAACAGGATGCTGTAAAGTCACAGATCTTATTTTAAAGGACTCCTGACAAGATTTACACCAGTTACACTTGTTCTGATATCTATTAAAGACAAATCTTGCTCCAAAATGTATTGTATAATTAGTTATTATCGTATATTCATTTATTGTTTTGAAAAGGGTATTCAATTCATGTATCATTATTAGAACTAGAGGAGTGCGACCCATAAAAAAACAAAAAAAAATGCTTTGTAAATTATTTCAACCTTAAGGAATCTGAAAATGTATGACTTTATGCACAAATTCAATACAGCACTCATGTACGGTGCCCCACTAGTGCCCAACTGTTTAAGAAATTATTCTTATACACAGCCATGTACCATATCTGCAGTTGCAATGCCAACCAACCACATTGAGTTATCAAAGATCTTTCTAGTGAAGAAATAGCCAATAAATTCAAACACTAATTCGTAATTCAATTATGATTAATTTAGTTAGATTAACTGAAAAGATGCCTCTGTCCAATACTTGGGATCCAGTCTGCCTATTAAGCCAGTGTGGTATAACTGAATAAAAGAACACTGCACTTTGTAGTCTCAGTAATTTCAATACAGTTGAAGAGAGGCAGTCTTGCAGTCCCGGCAGTGATCTTACAATGAGACAGGTGCTGTAAAAACACGCAGGTATGAAATTGACCCTTCTAGTGGCAGAATGTCTTTCCCTCATTGAAAGGTAAGTGACTGGATACCTGCTAAGCCCCAAACACTTAAAGCTTACTATTCAAGAATGCTACCATCTTCTCAAAGTGGTCTAATCCTGTCTGTCATCGTTTACCAGCATTAACAGGGAAGCCTTTCTGCATTCTTTTGTCTCTTTTTGAGCAAGTCACAGACCCAATATGACTGTGCTGAAGATGCGTGGGGGATGTGTTATTTTTTACTGTATATTACTTTATGTAAATAGCAAGGTATTACTTACTGTACAAATTCTCTGAATTATCAATTTGCAGGCCTTAAACCTAAACCAAGTGGGGGTTTCTTTGATGATGCATTTTAATGGATCAGCTGAATTAGTATACAAAATACACAAGCTTTTGAGATCTCTCTTTTTCATGAGAAGTGGAAACTGAGGAAAAGAAAGTTATTCTAACAAGTCGGTTCATTAACCTGAAGTTTTACCTATTATGGAATGTGCTTTTTGTCTGATTTCAGAATGTGGGTTTAGGTTGGTTGTAAAGGGGGTTAATGAATCACCCTGAGGGTAGAACACTAGAAAGGTTAACACAGGGTTGGTATTTAGATCTTCCACTGTTCAGATAATTACCGTCATTGTAGTTCAATATGAAGGCTGTCTAAAACTGTCAGTACAGGTTCCTACCTGACAATGTCAAAATAATAAAAGGTAGATGGGTTACAATTCTTTCATGGAGTTCTTATTAAATAACTAAATTCCTGTAAAAGCAATTCTAAGGTTATTATCTTCTTTGTCCTATTTTTACCGAGTAGCACTTAAGGCAGGATTCAATCTGATATCTTACTATCTCAAAGTCAACACTTTTGCTTTTTGCCATGTTATATGAATGCCACCCTGGTCTTCTGCCACTCGATGTTTTTTGGATGTACTCAAGAATGAAATACTAACACTAAAAGGAAGGACCCAGAAGGACAGTGGTTCAATGGTTTAAAGTGGACGCCCCATGGTGAAATTGGAGGGACCATGGTTTAAAATGGAATGACCATTATAAAATTGAAGAGACCATGGTTTAAACCAATGTTTCTCAAATGAGGCCACCAGCGGGATTTTGTGCCAGCACAGCAGCCCCCATCAACTTCTTTCTTAATCAACCTTTATCTTAATTTGCTTATATCTCCAGATTTCATTCAGCACAGTTCATGCTGCTTGCATTCTAATTCCACTTCTGTTTCTGTTAGCTGCTATTGGTTAGCATTGACGTCAGTATAATCAATGCATGTTGATTGGCTGAGCTTTCATTCTGATTACATTTGATTTTGAGATGCATCACAGCTCTTCACCTTTTTAACATTGTGTCAGTGCTCATTGGTTGATCAAAGAAAGAAGGCTTTACTAGACCGAAGTGAAAATAGTGGTATGAAATAATATTTTCTGTAGTGCTGTGGAAAATATTCAAACAAACATTGCTTCACATTGATTCAAAGGCAAAAATCCATGTCTGTGTCTGCTATAAATTGCATAGTCGATATAAATTAACAATATGTACTACTATGTGTTTTGCCTGACAGCGATTTACCACTACGCCAGAATTTGTGCGACAGTTTCTAAAATGGCAAGTGGGAGTAAAATATATTCCATCTCTCCTTTGTTCTGTAAGATTACATGTTGGTGTACAGTGACTGGTCCTATTCCTGATATATAAATTAACAAATTATTAAGAATGAAAGATTTCAATATTCAAATATCCATCTTAAATAATATTTAAACATGAAACCCCCATGTCTGAACCATCACTACAATATATTTAAAGATGATCTCCCTTAGAAACATATAGAAAATGTAAAATATTTAAATGAACAATAATGGGAGCAAAGCTTTAACTGCTGACAACCAATTGTGGTTTCCCTTTACAGTGATAGTTTTGATAACCCTGTGCAATAACGATGTCCAGCAGCTTAACACATCAGCTTTCCAGTCTGGACTCTGCTGTGATGTGTACTGTAACCAGAACTGGCTATTGCCACCAGAAGCCTAGGTGTGTCTCATGTTGTCCTTCTTCAGATATCAGGCAAATCTAACCCCTGGTTTGCAGACAGTTAAAGCCTCCTTATTTAGCTTTAACACCAATGATCCCTAGACAAGACATACAGATTCAATGAATTCCACAAGGGTGTCCTTTTCACCATTTGAATTGAAAATTAAAACTCCAGGTCAAGACAGGTCACAGATGTCGGCAAGATCATAAGGAAAATATAAGGCATCCTCATGCCCTTATTAAAGTTTCCCATTGCAAAAACATAGCAAAGTGTAACAAAGCACAGCGAAAGCATGGTAAAGCATACAGGTATACATTGTAAAGCCCAGAGGTATGGTAAACCATATTTAAAAACATGGCAACCCAGAGTAAAATATGGTAAATGCATAGGATAACCACGTTAAAAGCATGGTAGAAGTGTACAAATACAGGCCAAAAATACTGCAGTAAACTTTTAGAAGAGTACATCTGCTCAATTAAATATATAAGCTGATAGAAAACAATATAAAACAATCAAGATGACCATTAATACAGGAAGACAGGAATATCATACTGAAATGAATTACTATTTCAACTACGACATCACTTTATAATGCAGTTAAGAAAACAACTTGAAAAATTTGTAAGGTGATACTTTGTATTGTGATATTTTGAAATAAATTACATGATGAAGGAGTCTGCTAAGAAGTCTGCTAAGTGCTTATATATATATATATATATATATATATATATATATATATATATATATATATATATATATATATATACAGCTCTGGAAAAAATTAAGAGACCACTGCAAAATGATCAGTTTCTCTGGTTTTACTATTTATAGGTATATGTTTGGGTAAAATGAACATTTTTGTTTTATTCTGTAAACTACTGACAACATTTCTCCCAAATTCCAAATAAAAATATTGTCATTTAGAGCATTTATTTGCAGAAAATGACAACTGGTCAAAATAACAAAAAAGATGCAGTTAGAAAAACATTGTCAGAGCAGAAGGAAGCAAGTTTTCCTCCAGGACAGCCTTGTACTTGGCTTGATTCATACGCCCTTCACAAAGACAAATCTGCCCGATCCCAGCCTTGCTGAAGCACCCCCAGATGAGTCCAATTTTCAGCTTTGCCCAACACCTTCTTTTCTGACAATGTTCCCCAACTCTGAGGATTGGTTTTTCTAGCAGGACAATGATCCATGCCACACAGCCAGGTCAATCAAGGTGTGGATGGAGGACCACCAGATCAAAACCCTGTCATGGCCAGCCCAATCTCCAGACCTGAACCCCATTGAAAACCTCTGGAATGTGATCAAGAGGAAGATGGATGGTCACAAGCCATCAAACAAAGCCAAGCTGCTTGAATTTTTGCGCCAGGAGTGGCATAAAGTCACCCAACATCAATGTGAAAGACTGGTGGAGAGCATGCCAAGACGCATGAAAGCTGTGCTTGAAAATCACGGTTATTCTACCAAACATTGATTTCTGAACTCTTTGGTTAAAACATTAGTATTGTGTTGTTCAAAAATGAATCTGAACTTATTTTCTTTGCATTATTTGAGGTCTGACAACACTGCATCTTTTTTGTTATTTTGACCAGTTGTCATTTTCTGCAAATAAATGCTCTAAATGACAATATTTTTATTTGGAATTTGGGAGAAATGTTGTCAGTAGTTTATAGAATAAAGCAAAAATGTTAATTTTACCCAAACACATACCTATAAATAGTAAAACTGCCTCAGGGCGTTGTGAGGCACGAGATAAAGTCAATATATTCAGCATATATGGATGACCTGAAGGGCCTTATTGCGTTTATAATCCAGGTCAAACAGTAGATTTGAAGTAAAAAGCATAAATCATGTTTAGGGCAAAGCATTATTTGGTTTTGTTTTTGTTTAGTTTTTTTTTTTTTTATTAAATATCCTTACGCCAATGAAGTAGTCCCATTTGTAACTTTGAACTACACATTAAATTAAGCTGAGTAAATTAAATTTATTGGAACATGCAAAAGAGATCTGTACATCTGTATTTTTGATAGTGTGCACATTGCCATTGGAAAGATACTCCGGGGGGGCAGAACAGACAGAAGGAATAAAAATAAATACAAGGACATCTCGGATTTCATTTATTTTTCAAGGTATGTGTCTAATGTGCCGAAGTGTCTTTTTGTGTTTTTCTGAAGCGTTTACAAACTGCTGAAAATATATCATTTTAGGGACAAAGTCAGGGTGACTGAGTATAAGATTTTCTTTTTTTTTTAAAGGGGGAGGTAATTTTTTATTTATTTTTGCTATATTCCAGTTCATTTAATTGTTCTTCATCCAAATCGACTTGTCTACTTATTACTTTGTGATTTTTTGCAGGTAATTGGTCACTCAGTTTAAGGCGGTACATCGTTAACTGTCAGAGCAAGATGGCTACCGTCCGATACTTTAAAATCTGTTAGGCAGCGTAGCGATTTAGAATATGTGACGAGTCTCCAACTGTTCGTATCCATCTAATATACGAACAGCTGGAACCTTGCTCGACCAATCACATTGCTTGTTTCACGTTCCATTACCAGCCCTGGATTTTATATATATATATATATATATATATATATATATATATTATATATATATATATATATATATATATATATATATAGATAGATAGATAGATAGATAAGTACATCTAGATAGACGATCTCTGTGTGTCAGGGACACACACTCCTGTTTTGTGAATAGGGACAGCGACTGTGTGTGAGGGGACAGACAGCCGGAACCTGTTTTGTGGAATAGGGCGAGCGAGAAAGTGTGCGAGTTTTTAAGATAGACAGGATTTATTGTTTTTGTAGTGTGGTCCTGACCCAAACACAGACCCTGTTTAATTAATAAAGTAGTTTTGTTAGCGCCTGAATCCGGTCTCCATCTCCTGCTTTTTGAGCCTCAAGACCATCTACTAGGTAAATTGTAAGTTTCCCTGAATTAGCAATAGTAACGCACTGTGGGATAAAAATAATATACAAAACATAGTTGTCGAGTGGCCTTGTTACACACAATCTTTCAATTCCCCTCTTAAAAATTCTTAATGTGCTGCTTACGTTTTAGGGAGATACTTTCTTCTAAGCGTGTCACTGTTAGGCAGGGCTCCAAAATTGGCCGTTTTTGTAGTTAAAAAAAATCATAGTTTTTCATTGTTCAGCAGTTGTATTGGTTTGTTTGCTGCACTGAAGGCTTCCACTAATTCAAACGTGTTGACATTACGTGCTTCTCTACTATCTGTGCTCTTTTTAAATAGCCCCGTGATTGTGACCTGCTTGTTTGGTAATTGTCCAGTCTGAACTGCTAGTTTTATTTTTTTTGTTTTTGTGTACTGTGCTGTCTAGATGCTTGTCAATAGTGCCTTTTCTTAGATGATCCAAAGAGACATTACATGTGAGCAAAACAAAATACCACCATCTGCATGCAACATCCCCTTTTCGTAGCTCTGAGCGCGATGTTCTGACAATATGAATTTCGCTTTTTTTGATTTATTATCAGCTGCCTGCATTTTTATTGTTAATTATACACTGTAAGCTAATACAAGCAGGAACTTTCAGAAGAACTCCACGGGGCAAATTTGTTGAAAGGCACATATCAGGGGATGGGTATAAAAAAATATCGAAGGCCTAGAATATCACTTGGAGCAAAGTCAAGACGATTATTAAGAAGTGGAAGGTGTATGGCACCACAAAGACTCTGCCATCCCTCCAAACTCAATGACCAAGCAAGAAGGAGACTGATCAGAGAGGCTACCAAGAGGCCAATGGCAACTTTGCAAGAGCTACAGGCTTTTATGGCCAAGACTGGTCAAAGTGTGTATGTGACAACAATATCTCAAGCACTCCACAAATCTGGCCTGTATGGTATGGTAGCAAGAAGGAAACCATTACTCAAGAAAGCCCACCTTGACTCCTTGTGGCAAAAAGTTTTGTGGTCTTACAAAACTAAAATGCAAGTTTTTGGCCTAAATGCAAAGCGTTATATTTGGCACAAACCTAACACAGCACATCGCCCAAAGAACACCATCCCTACTGTGAAGCATGGTGGTGTCAGCATCATGTTATGGGGATGTTTCTCATCAGTAGGGACTGGGGCACTCTTGTCAGGATAGAAGGGAAAATGAATGGTGCAAAGTACAGAGAAGTCCTTGAGGAAAACCTGCTGCCCTCTGCAAGAAAGCTAGAACTGGGATAGAAGCTCACCTTTCAGCATGACAACGACCCAAAGTTCACTGCACTGGAGTGGCTAAGGAACAAAAGGGTAAATGTCCTTGAGTGGCCAAGTCAGAGCCCTGACCTAAATCCAATTGAAAATTTGTGGCATGACTTGAAGATTGCTGTCCATCAATGCTCCCCAAGGAACTTGACAGAGCTTGAACAGTTTGAAAATAATGTCAAATATTGCCAAATCTAGGTGTGCAAAGTTGGTAGAGACCTATCCCAACAGACTCACAGCTGTAATTGCTGCCAAAGGTGCTTCCACCAAGTATTAACTCAGGGGGTGGAGACTTATCCAATTATGATCTTTCAGTTTTATATTTTTAATATATAACTTTTTTCCCCTTAACAGTGTGGAGTATGGTGTGTATATAAGTGGAAAAAATCCCCATTTAAATGCATGAAACTGAAAAGTTTCAAGGAGGTGTAGACTTTCTATAGGCACTGAAGTTTCCCAGATAAAAGCTTGCATAAAGGCCCATAGAAAGTAAGTAGACTTAACTGTACATTTTTTTATTTTATACCCAGTTTCTTGGTAGCAGTTCAGACCTTTCCAGAAAAGGCTGTCACATGGGCTATCCCTCAGAAGCCTGTGTGTGCAAATGAATAATGTTTGGGTGTCAGACTAAATAAACCAAAGGCTACTGCTTATTTGTATAGCGCAAACAGCAACAGAAAACTACAGAGTTACAAAGAACCCTCGCAGCCACCCAGCAAGCAGGTAAGCACTGAGATGGCCAATTCCCACACGAAAGAATCTGCTAGTAAAATATACAGTGGACACAAACATTGAGTGTCCTAGTATTGATCTTTAAACATGGACTTATACAGTCTGGCTCTATAGGCGTATGACTTTTATTTCCCTCACAAAATAGATAGACTGACTATGGCTCTAACTGGATCAATGCAAATTTGTTTATATTGAGCTGGTTCAATTTTAAATGAATTCCATTAGCCATAAGTAAAAGTTCTCGTATAACGTGATTAAGTTGAGCTTCCTCTCTAAGGAGTTAAATTAGATGTGATGGCCACTGCAAAATACCAAAGACCTGTGTGTGTGTGTGTGAGTGTGTGCGTGCGTGTGTGTGTGCGTGCGTGGAGGAGGGGGGGGGGCTTAAATTGAGACTGCCAAACTACAGTTGGAGTAAAAGGTCTTTGGTATTTAAAATTATTGGGATGTAGCTAATACAATTGTTATATGATATAGCCGTAGCTACTACCCTGGATCTACCTTGACTTTAGACAACAATATATCTACAAGGCCACCAAACATAATGCTTTTTAAATTCAGTCTTGTCCACATGGATTACAAAATAACTAAGAACAAATGACTGGATGTTTTGCAGGATGTCTAAATGAAAATAGCTACTGACGTGAAGGAGAAATGAGAAAGAATTCAATAAGACAGCAGGTTATATGTAGTGTTTAAAAGTATGCACTGGTAAAGTATCTCCCTTACTACTACTTTTTCCAAAAATGTGGGAAACGTCCTAGAAAATCTTGAAAGCCCACAAGTTCATTTTCTTTACGTACACTTTCTTCCGATTACAAAGTGAAAACTGATATGTTCTTAAGTTGTTCCACCACATCTTATTTCATGTTACAGAAAATAGTTTTTGATGGTACCAGGCCTGTTATATTCAGCAAAATGTGTTGAATCTGAAATTGTGGGTAACAAGTTTTTACAGGACAACCCCTCAAATGTGGCAGAATTACAAAATAAATACAGAAAGGCGTTTGCTATTGTTACATATTTTACAATGTCAGAACTTTGCCCAGACAATGCCTCTGTAACCAAGTGTAGTATTTTCCATTATGACAAAACCTTTCTGAATTAAGTCATTGTTTACCTTGTTGATTGAGGGAAAAAGCCAGTTGTTTACTCAAAGCTGCCAAGAGACACAAACAGCGGGTGAATGTTGCCTCTGCCAATTTTACCGAGCCAAATAAATAGGGACGTTCCCTGCAAACCACAGGGTAGATTTCCCAGCAGCTCATCTGGGAGTGAGAAAATGTTATCAAAAATCTGTCCACAATTCCATCAGCCTTTCAGTTATGTCTGCTGTTCTGACCTCTTTATTTTGTTACATCGTTTCAGTTCAGTCCGCTCAGACGGGGTCTTTCTGCTTGTGTTTCCACAGCTAAGAAAAAACATAAACAACCCAGTAGAAATTTCAGTTCCAAAAGACACTACCTGAATAAGGCACTCAGCTAAACCAATAATTGTCATGATCAGGTAGAAATATATTCTACTAATGTAGAGGACTTATGTGTAACAATCTGAGGTATTTTTCCATTAATTTAGTCTGTGTTTTATTTTATTTTTTCTTTATACATTATGTCTGATTCCATGTTTTGGACATTTGTGTCATCTGACATTGTACTATATGATAAAAGTAGTTTTTAATCCCGTTTCAAAAAACATGTATATGACCTTATTATATCACAGATACTACCACCGCTAATAATAATAATAATAATAATAATAATAATAATAATAATAATAATAATAATAATATTTCAGCAACATTTTATTAGATAGAAACATGTATGCTCACAAGGAATGGAAACAACCCTAATAATAATACAGTGGGGGATATGTTGATACAAAATGATTTATTTTGTGATAAATATTTAATAAGGAAAATAATATCTTTTTGTGTATTTAGCAACACTACATATCTTAGTTATCCTGTGAACAACTAGAACTAGATAAATAAAGCTTATTGAGCTCGAATCTCCCTAGTGATAGGAGTAAATGGCATTGTAATAGTAATTTAGCTTGTTTGTGAAACAGTTAAGTGAAGTCAAAAACTTGCAATAATTTTGTTCCGCAACATATTATTCACAATTCCTCCAGCAACTCTCGTTTTAAATTCTACTCGCGGGCACAACCTTTTTTCAAGGCAGAATTCTCCTCTTTATAAAATATATATATATATATATATATATATATATATATATATATATATATATATTATATATATATAGTATATTTATATATATATTCAGAATCAAATTTGAAAGATCAACTTTAATATCAGCTTTTGAACAAGATGCATTTCATTATAATGTATTAATTATTCAGAAGCAAAATAGCTATGCAAGACTTCATAAAAATATTATTGCACTGCATTGCATTTTAGGGGTCTAATAACTTTAAATCTAGAGAATACATTTAGCAAAAATGTAATTAAACACACACACATACAGTACATATGGGCTTTATACGAATTCCATTACATACACTAATACTTTTATATTGAATGGTCCTTGTCAATATTTAAGTAAAGGTTTTCATTTTCAAAAAATAATGCAAATAATGTAACTCTTTTTGCAAACCAGATTTCCCAAAATTGCATTTGGGGAATGCTTCTGATAGAATTAATCAAAGCTTTATTTTTTTTTTCTGCCTGTGAAACATACTTGTAAAAGTAAATGTACTTTTATCAATTTCAGCCCATTTTAATATATTGCAATTTCCTGCCCAATATACTGCTAATGATTACCGTCTGTTAAAGAGGTGTATATTTAAACAAAGAACACAGTACCTCCCGTTGTTCTCAGCAGCGTTGTATTTTTGTTTTAAGTTAAGGGTTTATGGAATGTTAACGCAAGTTCAAACACAGTTACTGAAAAGTTTGATTTACCAGCGCAGTAGAACATAGAACTGTAGTCCATAAAACAACGTTGATCCTCGATGGGGAAATTTAATATATTACCAAAAAAAACCCTTGGAAATAGCTATAGGTATCATTAAATGTCATTCAGAATTTTATTGCACTGCTTTGGAGCTTCACATCTCAAGGCATTTTTACTACGAGGATGTATGTCTCCTACAGTACAATGAGTGTTTCCTAAGTTGTGCAGCGGCACCCACAAGAGGTTGAGGGAGTGCAGTGCAGTGTGTATAACATAAGCAATATATACACAGGATGCCGATTTAGCCATTTTGTTAGCTTAAAGACATTCCTACACCAAAGGAAGTCTTCAGTATCATCATGACTTGCATCTACAAGATGTGGAATAGAATCTCATCATACATAACAGTGTATAACCCTGAAGACACCCTGAAGTGTATTTGTTCATACCCTTGCTATTGGAAGAGTGTGTCAACATATGAATTAGCTCTGTGGTACAACTAGTCTACCAATGACATATACCATTTTACCTTTTTGCACTGTTCCTTTTAAGTGCAAAACCATTGATTTGCCATTGTAGCCTCAGCTCATTTCTATTGAAGATCAATTGGTAAGGGCTGGTTCAAGGAAATCATAACTATGACAGTCCCATTCACTTTCAAATCTTTAGGCAGAGGTCTTGTGAGTGAGGGGGTACATTTAGGAAGTTTGGCCGAGGGGTCCCACTCTGCCTTGGTGTTGTCATCCTCATGAGAGGTGAGACAGGGGCTCAAGCCTCCACATCCCACATCCCACCCTACCCCCTAAAGTGGAATAACATTGCAAAGTTAGCTGAGACATACACTGGAGTTTAAATAGAAAACTAACAATAGACTGGTTAGTGAAAAAAAAGGGGCAGTAATGTGTATATCAATTAGTAATTATGGCTTGTAACGAGCAAACCACCAGTTGCTAGAAGTTATTTGCACAAGAAAAGCAATCAATTACAAGAACAGTTACTAAAATATTTTA
This sequence comes from Polyodon spathula, assembly GCF_017654505.1. Classification (NCBI taxonomy): domain Eukaryota; kingdom Metazoa; phylum Chordata; class Actinopteri; order Acipenseriformes; family Polyodontidae; genus Polyodon; species Polyodon spathula. The sequence continues at coordinate 63,739,746 of NC_054537.1, forward strand.
AACAAATGACAGAAAATTAAGTGATACAGTTGTTCTTGGTATTTTTATTTATTTAACAAAAACACTGAAACACAGTGAAATAAGTGTGTCAACTGAAATCTTATTCCTAGAGCCCCGTGTTTTTTGCAAATACGAAATAAAACAAAATGAAAATATAAAAACGAAATAAAAAAAAAATTCATTATAATATAAAGAAAATGTAGAATTACGTTTTTAAATTGGGAGGTTTAGATATAAAATACTTCCAGGAAATACTTGCAATCATAGTTGCAAAGGTTCAGCCGCTACCATAGAGATGGTCTGAAGGAAAACTGAAATTGTGATGGAAGAGACTTTTTTCTTTCTAAAATGCTTAAACTACACATAACAATTAAACAACGCTGCAAAGAAGGAATGTATATGCAGCTGACAGTAACAAAATAACAATGTGCAGATTTTGCAGCTGTCGGCTGGAACGGGAGTCAAAAGATATTGTTGTTAAGCATTAGCTGTTTATTCCTTTTGGGGACAATATGACTTGTTTACTTATATTTTGTATAAGTATGCTAATTAATTGTTTTATTTCAAGTTGTGCAAAAGTTGCACTGGAGCAAATTCTGTTTTGGTTTTGAATGAATGAATCTGCTTTGCTTAGTGTTTAAATGCTGAGAAACTGAAAGCTTGTTTTGTATACTGGAGCCCTGCTTCAGTGCAATGGGATTGAAATAAATATGTTAGAAAAAAAAAGAAAGAAAAAAAACCCCCATTAACGACATACAACGTTAATAATACTAATAATGAGATCATCCCGTCAAGGGCAATATATATATATTATATATATATATATATATAAATCTATATATATATATATATATATATATTGACTGGATGTATCTCATAATCGTAATATTATATATATATATATATATATATATATATATATATATATATATATATATATATATATATATTTTATTTTTTTTTTTTTTTTTTTTTTTTTTACTGGCATCTTACTGTGTTTTGATAGAGGGTATGGCCAGTATTAATATTATATGTATATAATATTTCACAGGGCTATACTTATTCCAAATTGTGTTGCTTTGTTTTTTTTTTTTTTTTAGTCTGCAGAACATGAAATAGATACCTGGTGATGTAAATCAGTCACTTGAGTGTTTATTCGCTTTACATGTTTTCTATTAGTTTTGGCCATCATTCCTTAAGATTATGTAAAGTGTTTTGTGTTTAAACTTGTTATTTATAATTAAATAGTACAGCAGCGAGTCAATCCGCAATACTGATCTGTTCTTCCTGGTCTGTTCATCTTCGTCTGACATCTCCACCAAGCCATCCCTGCCACATATGATGTCGAGAAGTGGGGATACAGTGGGATAAAGCCAGCAAGAGGGGCCAAAGGGGAAAAAGGAACCCGAGCATTCAACGCCCTTGAAGGGGGAGCCCCAGCTTCCAGCGCCCAAAAAGGGGGAGCCCGAGCATCCAGTGCCCACGAGGGGTGAGCCTGAGCATCCAACGCCCAAAAGTGGGAAGCCCAAGTCTCTAGCACCACTGGAAGAAGCCCAGCTGTCTTCGGTACCACAGTTGCCCTGGCTGGAATACCCCGCATCCCTGCACATGGCAGGAGAGCTGCTGGGAAGCCTTCCTCCACCTTCTCGAGATCTTGAGTTGGTGCCCTGCCTGCAGGGAGTGTAGGCACTTCCCAATCAACTGCCCCCTCCCAGGAATGGAAGATGAACCACTGCTGGAGGGCCATTGAGACGCCTACCTCTGCCTTCTTGAGGACTTGTGGTGTTGCCCCACCTTCGGGGGCATGGGGGCACTCCTCCAGCTACAGGGAGACATCCAGCTGGCTCTAGCTTCAGAGGGAGACTACCCGCTGCTCCCACCTCAACCGACAGAGGGAGACTTCCGCATCCACCACCAGAGGGAGGTTATCCGCAGCTCCCACCTCCACCACCAGAGGAGCTGGAGCTACCACTGTCACCAGACGGAGATGAGGAGCTTCTCCCACCACCTTCTTGGCCAGAAGTTCCAAAGTTGACACCGCCCGAGGCTCCGATCCTCCCGTCGCCTCCCGAGGGTCAGCTCCTGCCATTGTCTCCCAAGGGAACTTTCCTTCCCTGTCCCTCACCTCCTGGGGAAGCCAAGGCTGCAGCATCTAGGGATGCCAAGCCTGCACCGCCCGGGGATGCCTGTTTCTCACCACTCGGAGTTGCCTATTCGTCACCGCCAGGGGATGCCTGTTCGTCACTGCCCGGGGGTTTTTCAATGCTGTAGGAGCCAGCCTTGCCACTGTCAGCATTGTCGCTGCCAGCGTTGCCACTGGCAGCATTGCCGCTGCCAGGATTGCCTTTGCTGGAGGAGCCAGCCTTGCCGCTGCCAGCATTGCCACTGGCACATTTCTGCTGCCTGGATTGTCTTTGCTGGAGGAGCCAGCCTTGCCGCCTGTAGGCCCACTAGTACCTTTGTTTATGTGCCAGGACACAGACTGAGACATTTGGACCTTTAAGGGGGGAGGTGACCTTTAAGGCCTTGTGTGCTCTGCACAAGGGGGAGATATGTGACGTGCGGATTTATTAAACATTTTCATTTGTGTTGTATTATTATTATTTAAGTGTAGTGTTTTGTGTTTGTTTTGTTGGTTGTAATTTGAGGTAGTTTGGCAGAGACAATGTTTGTTCTTGTCTCTGCCAGACTACCTCTTGTGAGAATGTGTGGTCAGCAGCTGATGATTTATTGATAAATTGGTTGTTGACCCATGCAGAATGTGGTTGACATATAAACTAGGTAATTGATGGACAGTAAATCCCTCGACCATGTTTTAAAAACCAAAGCTTTTGCTGACCAGGGTTGGGTCTTAAGGAAGTAAGAACTTGAAAGGAGAGAGAGGAATTTAAAAGATAGAACTACAATTGCTACTCGTGTTGGATTTCCACCAGCAAGGTACTTGTGTGTTTGTTCACTGTGTTTTGTCTATTTGTTTTGACCATCATGCCTTTTGTTTTTGTGTTTAAAACTTTTGCTTATAATTAAATATGCACTCAGTGCTTCAACCCACAGTATTGGTCTGTCTCTTCCTGGTCTGATGTCAGCACCAAGCCATCCTGATCACAGGCTGGTATTGTATTCAAAAAGTAGCAAAAAACTGCTAGAAAATCTTTGTTAAACTGCAATTCTGTAATATTTTAGTTTGACTGAAAAGAAAAAATCTTTTTTTCTTTTTTTTTTTTTTTTTTTTTTTTTACTGCAGCTGGGATAATTGCATTTTACGGCACCCTAAAGCAACTTATAGCAAGATTTTTTAATTTTTTTTTTTAGTAAGATAGCAGTGGCATCATTAAAATGTAATGACAGTCACTTTCATTTTTTTGTTTATCAGATATACTGGTTTATTATCATGTATAAATAGTCTAGGTATATTATAATGTATATTTATATTATAATATTGCTTAATAATTAACAGACTTCTGAATAAATCACTTTTTAAAGGCTACTACAATTGCAATGCCATAATTAAAATTGAATCGCAGTATTTATAGATTTTGTTTTTAACTTATTATCAAATCACATGTGAAACTCATACTAAAAGCTTGATGTTCTCATCATGGTATGTGTACTCTCGCTGGTGTATATGGTTTTGCTCTGAGAAGCTATTGATATCTGGTTGAGCAGAAGTTACACCTGAGCTGCGGCAGGCTATCTGATGTGTAAATCCTCTAGTTGAAGCCAGTGAGAGAGGAGGAAAGGGCAGGTGAGCAGAAATTACCTTGAGCTGGGCTCACATTGGTGGGAATTCAGTTTATTTTCTATTTCCACTCTCCCTACTTATCCCTCCAACAAGTACAGTAATTTAAAAACATGTCTTTATTTTATCAGACTGGAAAACTAAGCAATTTAAGTGAGTTGGGGTTGGATCACAGTAATACCACCACTGCTTTATAAATAAACCAAAGGCCCAAGGTTTTGAAAATCAAACAGCCACCAACTGTGCATGTTAGTCTCTTTAGTATATTTCAGTCTAAAAATGTGAAGGTTCATATATATATTTAAATGACGACAGTATTTAGATCCATCACTGTTTAGCTCAATCCCTTCAAGAGAAAGTAGCTGGCTTTCTAAAATATAGTGTCTCCACATGTTACTGTTGAAACAACATACCTGCCTTTTTTTCTTTTCATTGTTAACATCCTAACAACTTTGTACACGTAACATTTTTCAAATCTCTTTTCAAACTGTCCGCTCTAGTGCACTGGGATTTGAGATCTGTTCTCTAAATCACTGCAGGAAAAAAAAAAAAAAAGAAACCATAACAAGTACTTCAGCTTTTCTGTTCCATTCCACATGGTGGATTGTTATTGCGGTGGTACCAGTTTGACAATTACACCATCAGGGCACTAGAGAGGACATTTTGAAAAAAGCTTCAAACAGACTTTAAAGTTGCAAAGATGCTAACAATGAAAATAAAAAATACAGTTATTTAAAGGGCAAGTTTTTAAAGTGGGATCCTCCGAATGTTCACTTGGGTGGGTCCAAGTTGTTTGAACCCTCCACCCATTTAGTATCAGGCAGTATATTTCAATTTACCTCTATCACTGATGCTAAAATAACACATGGAAAATGCTACTTTCTTTGTAATTATTAAAGGACCATTTAAATGGTTGTGCAAGTTGCTGAGCTTTTGGTGTAAATACCATAAAGACTGGATTGTCTTTTGATTGTTTTAAGGTCATCAGTTTAATGTAAGTGAGAAATGATCATTATACTGTACGTTAGCAGGGTGATCAACACAGTTTAGACAGCATTTGATCAATTAATCAGGTTAAACAGGTTGTCCATCTGAGATAAACATGTTACTGCCAGCGCTGAAGGAGGCTGCCAGCAGCTGAGCAAATTATTATGACCAATATAAAAAAAAAAGAAAAAAAAAAGATTCCACTGCCAATTTTGGTAAATAAATAAAACCACAGTTGCAGGTCACTTTAAGAAAACACTTTGATTGATGTAGCAGTCCTTCTTTATTATGACCTTATTGCTCAAGAAGTCAGCCCCTCCACTAATAAACATTTGTCTTACTTGCCAATGGTGAAAAAACAAACAAACACACAAAAAAAAAAAAACATTTAGGAGAAAAACACTTAGAAATAAAGAAAGAGGTCAGAACATGTTGGGTAAAGATTGGAAATTGAATTACCTCAACCAAAGCCAGCACATGTAGATGAACCAGGACTGGACATTAACAAGCCATTACAAGGAGGCAAAGGGAGTTCACGGCTACTTCAGTCCCAATTCTCAACACAAACAGATTACAGCATCAGATTAGTGATGTTTGAAAGTATTTAACATGAGGTTCACCATCAAAGAATGGAATATTGGCTGTGAAAACATTAACAAATAAGATTGAGAATAAGAAAGAGAACTTTGTGATTTGCATTCCATTTCCATGACAAATATTAAAAGAATCTAGCACAATTTAAATGTGTCTCTGCAGTAAGTATCCATCGCATTAAAATAAAAGGGTCATCCTAAAGGAGAAGTGATTATAGCCATTAGATCTGGGTTTTTCTTTTGATAACTTGTTTTTAAGATATGAAACAACTCAGACATGTATTTTATACAAAAAATATGATGGCATTATAAAGTAAAGCTATGGTGCTGCCAAATTTACTGATATTTAATTTAAAGGTGTAAGAAAAATTAATCTGACCACTGATTTTTTGTGGACCAATGAGAAAGCTATTTTTTCATTGTGACAATTGCAAGGGATGAAACATCGTTAGTTTGCAATTCTAAAGAACAAACTAAGACAAAAACATAAATAAGATCAATGCCCTTATTAAATGCATACTTTAAAAATGACATGTTCACTGACACACATAGAGGTTGAGAGGAGGCTTGCTGTACTGCATAAGGAACTTTCACCTTTAGTAAAGCAACTGAAAAACTCTTATTTGCAAAGAAGCAATAAAATTAATTTGCAGCTTTAAATTCTTGAGTCGTGCCGTATAATGTGCCTGCCTGGGACACCAAACTAAATAAAGACGTTTACTGACAGGCTAATGAGCAACTGGGCTCTCTTTATTTAATCTTGATGAATGGTTCATCCAGGTGTTTTCAATAACAGCAATAAGCACTGCAACCCACAGTCCCTCTGATTCAAGTATAATACATTATTAGGCCATTAGAGGCTGGGTATAGAGGCCCATTTATGCTTAGCCCTATCAATAATGTTGTGTCCAAGTCTGCATTTAGACCAGGGGAATTAGTCATACCGATATTCTATTAAATAAAAATCACAAGAAGACGCATAAAAAATCTCATTACATTTTAACAGGGTTACAGTAGCCCAGGAGGACCACAAGTTTAATTTTCATAAGAGCATCCATTCTTCAATTATGTCAAACAGAAAATGTAAATGGCAAATGCAATGCTAACAATATCTCTTAAAGCACATTGGCAGGTAGATACCATTATGGTAAGTGAATGAGAGAGAGAGAGAGAGAGCATACATACATAGGCCTAAAGACTGGAGAATTGCACAGCTAAAAGCTGGCTGTTGCTATAACGTTAGTTTAAAATTGTATTCACACAAGTCGGCCCCAGCCATCACCTCTGTTTAATTTTTTAAAAACAGCATCCTTGCAAAAACGTGTGTGAACTTCAGACCTGCTGTTCTACTCCCTTTTGTCATCAGAACCCCCTTTAAAAAAACACTCTGGTCTGGCTTGAGCCTCTTATCAAAATAAATATTTACTTTTAAATCATCAAAAATATCTACATCTACATTTCTATTGTATAAACAGTAAACATATTAAGAAAATAAGAAAAACACCTCAGGGGAATATTTAGGCTTGCTACTTTTCGATATTAATCGGTAAAGCATGTCAAATTTGAGTTAGACTGAAATACATTTATAAACGATAAATGTCGGTAAAACCACTCCATTTTTTTCATACCAAAATTATAATTTAGAAATCATCTCTAGTTTGTGTAGTTTTAATATTTGCTGTCTGTTCCGTCTCCGTTTTGCTCTGAATGGCTAGGGGTCGCTATCAGTCAACTGAGTGGCTACTGTAGTTTCACCATTAGTCATTTCATCCTGTTCTGACAGTTCTCATTCTGAAGTAGATTGTTGGTAACCATGGTTTTGTTGCATGTTGAATATGATAAAGGGGTTTCTCAATGGCAAAGAAAGTCTGATGGTTTTTTGTTTGTTTGTTTGTTTTTAAGCATAAAGGTTGATTTCACCCATTTCACCCAAAATAAAGATCGAAATAAAATGATAAATTCTTCCACAAATAAACGTTGATATTAATCGATTGGGGAAAAAAAATAAAAACTTAATAGTAGCAAGTCTAGGTATATTCAATTCAATAAACAGTGGCAAGTCTAAATGCCTCCATCCTAGAAATCTCTAATTGTACAGCAAATACACTACAAAGACTCACAAATACTGTTAGGTTTTATTTCCATAGCCTTGGTACAAACATTTGAATTCTTGGCTCAATGGCTATTTTCAAAGTGCAACATCTTTAAAAGTCCTGCTGCAATGCACTGTTGGATATATGTTTTATTATGATTAGGTAGTTTTGTGACCCTCTTGTAAACCATGTAAAGGGAATTACAGTTTTGGGGGAAAAAAGATTATGTGATCTGTGCACCCATCTGTCCTGGTGTCTATTCATTTGATCTGACACTGGCTGATCTAACAATCACCACTACTTGTATTTTTACTGGTTTCAATGACAAAACTTAATCAAAGAGACTCACAAACATGGTTTCACAATATCCCCTTCATTTAAAGATTAAAACGATTGCTGCATTTTGATCCGCCACCTTTAACACCAATTGAAACTAAGTTGCTCATGGAGGTCATTGTCATTGATATTTTATGATCAGTTTAAGCTGACATTGCTGGTACAGTATAAAATTGTCCCAAGTTAAACATGCATTGGTGCCTGCACAGTTTGTCAGCTTGGGGTTTCAGCACTTGTGACAGAAATCAATCTTTGTTCTTGCAGACCGAGGGACTACTTCCCACAAAAAATTCCATAACGCTATTGGCATGTGGCTATCAGCACTCAGCCCCCAGACATCCTACAACAATAAACTGGTAATTGAAACCTCAGCTCACTCCACACTGTTAGCAGAGACCAGGGCTGCTGAATGATTGCCCCAGTAGTCGGTATTACAAGGGTGCTGAAAGAAGTTATTAAGCTGGTTAGTCTGTACCTGCAGGGGGTGTTAATACAAGCAAACAAACAAACAAACAAGGGTGCCAGAGGTCAGCAAACATAGTACATAAAGGTCTTTAAAGAGCTGGCTGTGTTGCCTAATGTTTGTCATACTTTATTAAGCAAGCACACAAATACAGCACCATTTTTGCTTGTGCACCATCTTTTTTATGCTGTAATGCAATTACTGTACATGTACAGTATTATTACAGCACATACTGGATAGAGATGTATTTATTTATTTATTTATTTGTTTATTTGCATTAGTTTGAAAGAGCCAATTTGTCAGAATTGTAGATACTTTCCTTCCTTCTAGGAAGTATTTTTGCTTTCTTGCTCATTTAAACCATTGCAAAATACTACTACTACTACTAATAATAATAATAATAATAATAATAATAATAATATTCATCACCATCATCATCATTATCATCTGTGGCCAGCATACAATGTACTATTTTTACCAGTATTTGTGATTAATGTTGTTCAGCTACTGTCCATACTTTATTGGTTCATTGCTGACAACACTATTTTAACGCAGTCCAATTTATGATTGAATAGCCTGTCAAACACCCTTATTCTTCCAAACAGTGTGCTGTAAATGCCCTGTCCCCATCTGGGAAGACCAACAGATTCTTGCAGGTTGAGAACACACCTCAGGCATTGAAAGGTTAACAGTATAGCCAGTGCACAGTCACTGAATTGTACAAGAGATATGCCTATGATAGGGTGAGTCACATTAGTACTGTACACGTTTGTTAATTCTTTCTTTCTTTCTTTTTCTATCCCTTAAAGCACCGCAACACAACTTTATCACAAAAGGGATTTTATAAAAATCAATATTATAAAAATGTAGTATTGTAACTCTTCTCTGTTCTTAAAAATATCTTCATTCATATGGCGTGTTAATCCTTTTGGATATGTTTGTTTCATATTCAACAGATTGGGTATACTAAGACAGTGGCCATTATTTAAAAGAGAGCATACAGCCATAAACATTCTTTTATTCTGAAATCCATCTCTCGTTTGATAAAACAGTTAAAAACTTGGAAGAAAGCTGCAGATTTTGTTATGAAGTCACTCTCTGATCATGCAGGGCTTTGCGCAGAAGTTCAATTAAGATACCAGTGAAGGTTTTTTTTGGGGGGGGGGGGGGGGGGGGGGGGGGGGGCAGATGTTGACTTCTGACCTTAATTGTGCTAATTAGCAGAAAGGAGCACATGGCCCTCGTGTTTTATGGGTCATTGTTCAGCAGCAGGATTAAAAGCATTAGGGAATTAGACATTTGAAGAAAGAAAAAAAACAGATAATTCAGGTAATAATTGCCCAAAATGTATTCTGCCAGGACAACATCCAGTAGTAATAATGGCTGGTCAACATCTATGCAAAATAAAAGGCCATTACAAAATGTTTGAGATTGAGATGTTCTAGAGCAGTTACTTCAGTTTCGGTACATTCTTAATATATTGTTTTGATGATCTCAACGCAATGTACTGTCCTTCTATTGGTTAACTTATACTATTTCTGAGCAATCGCAAGCAGTTTAGAACTTGTGTGCGTCTCGCTACATGGTGGGACCATTTTAATTATATCAGCAGTGAGGGATTTTAATACAGCTCCCTTTATTTATCCTGCTGGTGTTTTCACCCTGGCATAATGTATTGACCTCTTTATGATCCACACGACAGACATTTAAAAAAAAACACTATTATTCTCTATTGTTGTTTCTACAAGACCATAATTTGCAATGCTACATACTTGGTATTCAAGAAACAATATTCAGAAAAGACTGCTCAAAGCTGATTGTGGAGAAGTGAGGTGGAGAAATACATCACAATTGCACACTGCAACAAAGCCCATTAGTGAAGCATTGCGTACTGGAGCCCTTCCACACCTCACTTCCCCACAATCAGCCGCCGTCTTTTTGCTGGAATAGTTACTAGGCATCGCAAAAAAATGATGCAACAGTAGATTATATTATACATAAACAGGTTAAGCAGGCAAGATATTAAATATTATATCCCTTTAAGATCCACCGCTGTTTAGATAATTAAAATAGACCCCGTTGCATGTATTACAATTGACTTTTTTTTTTTTTATTCTTTATGTTTTGAGCTAATGTTTCTTATAAGGCCCTCAATCATCTTTGTACTTCTTATTTAGCAATAAGGCACTGTAATTATTTATATAGGATATTGCAAAGTTACTCAGTTCTAAAAGAGGTAATATATGTAATATTAAACAGTTCCCCCTTTAGCCTGGGGATTGGTAAAAAGAAAACAAATGAAAATTCCTTTGGGAATAAGTCATTGGGAGTAAACACTAGACATGGGTAAAAGCCCGCACACTCCCTTTTGAAGAGAGGCTACAGTTCCCCCTGTTCTGCTTGCTTGATGTTCATGCTGCATAACAGTTGCATGATGTGTCCTCTTATCTTTGTATATTCATCTATAATCTTTTAATTCTCACAGATGTATAAGAATTAAACTTTGAAGTGTTGACAGGTGACACGAAATTACTTTGTGTGTAGGTCAAATGTAGTCATACACCAAGGGTTTTCTATTCATTCCCTGTCAGTATGAAGCAGTATGCTAATTCAAATAATTGGCTTTCAGAAATGCTCAAATAGTTAAACAAGAGGCTTAGAGAAATATTTTTCTCATAATTAGTTTCTTGCAGGGCTGAGGTGGAGTTTAGCTGTGAGAATATAGCCCATTGTGTTTCAGTGACTCCTACTGGTCTGTCCAGTGAGAGATTTCCTATAACTTAAAAAGATAAAATTATATATATATGATGCTATATATATATATATATATATATATATATATATATATATATATATATATCTATATATATAATATATATATAGCATAAATTTTTCTTATAAGGGTTAAGATATCTTTTTAGTTATACATTTTTTTAATATCATTTTTTCTACCCAATTTGAAATGCCCAATTTGAATGAAGCCAATCACTTTTGTTAACTCATTTCACCGAAACAATGTTACCAAGCTATTGAACCCTAAAAGCTAGGGCCCAGCCTAGGAAATCTCTCACTGGACAGACCAGTAGGAGTCACTGAAACACAATGGGCTATATTCTCACAGCTAAACTCCAATTCGTCATAAGGGCCCTGAATGAAGTATTACGTTGTTTCTTAATCTTTTTAGATGTTTGATTAGCGTTTTTCCCATTCAGAAAAAAAAAAAATGGTGCTATTGACAATTTGGAGTAAATAGCTTTGAGAATCTGACCCAATGAGGTGAATTTCACCACCTGTTTCTCCTCCCTCTTATTCAGGGAAGCAAGCCTGGTCTTCTCTCTCTCTCTCTCTCTCTCTCTCTCTCTCTCTCTCTCTCTCTAGCTAATGCTTTGGATTACACAACTTCTAGTAACCTCCAACAAAACACAAGTAATATTGAGTTTATTCATCCATGTATAGGGGTTCTTGCATAAACTGTCCTTTTAATTTCTCACACCTTGTTTTTGAGGTGAGGGGTAGGGCAGGCACACTAAGACATGTCCAGTTGCATAAGCCTATCATATGACTGCATGCTGTACACATTGGAGTAATCATGTGGAAGAGATAATTAAAAGACAGGAAATTATAACACAAGGCCATAGGAAACACTCTTTCCACACTAAGTTAAGCTAATCATGTCCTCATCAGCAACTCTCATGGCTGGAACAGGAGTCAGAAGCCAAGGCAGCTCTGAGATTTTTTTTAGTGGTTTAAAAAACATACACTGTGTGTGTGTGTGTGTGTGTGTGTGTGTGTGTGTATATATACAGCTCTGGAAAAAATTAAGAGACCACTGCAAAATTATCAGTTTCTCTGGTTTTACTATTTATAGGTATGTGTTTGGGTAAAATGAACATTTTTGTTTTATTCTATAAACTACTGACAACATTTCTCCCAAATTCCAAATAAAAATATTGTCATTTAGAGCATTTATTTGCAGAAAATGACAACTGGTCAAAATAACAAAAAAGATGCTGTGTTGTCAGACCTCGAATAATGCAAAGAAAATAAGTTCATACTCATTTTTAAACAACACAATACTAATGTTTTAGCTTAGGAAGAGTTCAGAAATCAGTATTCGGTGGAATAACCCTGATTTTCAATCACAGCTTTCATGCGTCTTGGCATGCTCTCCACCAGTCTTTCACATTGATGTTGGGTGACTTTATGCCACTCCTGGTGCAAAAATTCAAGCAGCTCTGCTTTGTTTGATGGCTTGTGACCATCCATCTTCCTCCTGATCACATTCCAGAGGTTTTCAATGGGGTTCAGGTCTGGAGATTGGGCTGGCCATGACAGGGTCTTGATCTGGTGGTCCTCCATCCACACCTTGATTGACCTGGCTGTGTGGCATGGAGCATTGTCCTGCTGGAAAAACCAATCCTCAGAGTTGGGGAACATTGTCAGAGCAGAAGGAAGCAAGTTTTCTTCCAGGACAACCTTGTACTTGGCTTGATTTATGCGTCCTTCACAAAGACAAATCTGCCCAATTCCAGCCTTGCTGAAGCACCCCCACATCATCACGATCCTCCACCACATTTCACAGTGGGTGCGAGACACTGTGGATTTTAGGCCTCTCCAGGTCTCTGTCTAACCATTAGACGACCAGGTGTTGGGCAAAGCTGAAAATTGGACTCATCAGAGAAGATGACCTTACTCCAGTCCTCTACGGTCCAATCCTTATGGTCTTTTGCAAACCTCAGCCTGGCTCTTCTTTGCTTCTCATTGATGAAGGGCTTTTTTCTAGCTTTGCACGAATTCAGTACTGCCCCTAGGAGCCTGTTTCAAACCGTCCTCACCGTACACTTCACCCCAGCTGCCGTTTTCCATTCTTTTTGTAGGTCACTTGATGTCATCCTACGGTTGCTGAGTGACATTCGAATGAGTTGGCGGTCATCCAGGTCAGTGGAGAGTCGGAGAGTCTGTAGCTTTGTTGTCCCCAATGTGTGCTGCTTGACCTTGTTCTTATGAACCGCCTTCTTTGAAATTTTAAGGATGGAAGCAACCCGACGCTCACTGTATCCCTCTGCCAGTAAAGCCAGAATTGAACCCTTCTTTTCCTCACTCAAAACTTTCCTTTTCAACTCTTTGGGCATGGTCAATAGTTATTTTTTTATTCCAATTACTTTTGAGGTACTACTAGCACTGTTTTGCCATCCAGCTGGTCCTATTGCAAGAGGATAGTGATGACCACAGGAGTGGTTTTTATACTTTTCCTCGTTAAATAAGATTTGGTTCAGGTGATCCCCTAATCAGTACCTCACTCAGTAGAATGAGGTGTGCCTCTGTTGGAATTCAACAGACACTGGAATGGAATGGCTGCCATACATGTAGAGATGCTGATTTAAGAAAAATTTGCAGTGGTCTCTTAATTTTTTCCAGAGCTGTATATATATATATATATATATATATAAAATTGTCTCACTATCTGTCATTTCAAACAGTCTGATACAGTTGGTTGCAGTATCCACTTGTCCCCAGTAACACAAACTTTTACGACAGCACACTCCTGTAGATCCTTTACATTATGAACAGATCAATGAGGTGAAGCACTCAGGATCCTATAAAAAAAAATCTTTATTTATATCCATTTGTTTTAAAAAGTGTTTCGACACATCAGTGTCTACATCACACTACAAAATCTATCAATGTTATCAACACCACGATTCATTTGTTATATATTCTTTGTCAATTACCAATTATATTACATCATCAATTGCATGATCATTAATTGCATGATCATTAATTAGCTAATATTTAATTTAACAATTAAAACCTCTTCTAAAAATCAGTCTTAACACATACAAGGAGAACATGTGATCAACACTAATTAAAGAGTACAAGAACTGCTAAAAACATTGTGGTAGTTGAATGAGGTACAGCCGGAAGCTAATCGCCTTGGAAGGAGAGGCCAACCAGGCAATGCAGGAAAGATGGGAACGGTTGCTGTGGGCACGAGCCAGAGGGGAAGCCCCGCATTTCTCCAAAGCCTGCTTTTGAGCTGGAGTGCCTGCCAAAACCGGAGTTGCCACGGTTACAGGTGTTTGGTACCAGAGTTACAGCCGTTGGCGCAAGAGTTGCTGCCGTTGGAGCAAGAAGTGCTGCTGCCTGCTACAGAGAAGGGGAGGAGGTGATGATAGCCACTCATCACCCAGCCCCGACCACCAACCCTGCGAACCAGTTTTAGCACTGGTGAGTTTTGATCTCTTGCCCTGTGCTCCTCACAACCTGCCATGGGGTCTGGACCTCTGTTGGCTGGCCTAGAGACTAGGTCAGTGCACCCATCAAGCATAGCTTCTCATCTCCTGGTCCCCTACTCATCTCCTCCTGAAACCTCAGATGTCACTACACTGTGACGGCAGACATCAGTGACTGGCATTCCCCCCTGCCCTTCAACTTGGTTCCTCTTGGGAGGATCAGACAATCACTGCGACGGTTCAGTGACGCTCTCACCTCTGCCGAGCTGTTGCAACGGGTCGGGAACACCGTCCTGGCGCTCCAGTCGCCCATGCCACCCCATTTTGGGGTCCCTTGTTGCAGGTTCCTGTCCCTTTCTGAACAAGGTGCTGGAAGATGGATCGACCAGCCCTCAAGCAATTTCCATAACAAGGGTAAAATGAAATCCCCCTTTCCCAATGGGGGTGTGAGGCGAGAGTGTATTAAATGGAATGTCCAGACAGTAATTTATGTGTACAGAAATAAAATAATTTATTTTTATTTTCTATACACAACAAAATAATTAAATAACAAAAGAAAACAAAATGGTGTGAGGGAAGGAGTGCAGGGGTGAAATCCAAAACAAACTGTGATGACTCGTCTTTAATTTGTCTTCGTGGTGACCATACATAAACAAAAAAAGACAAAAGAAATGTTAGTGTTTCAAAAATCCCGCTGCACAAAACCAGACTCTCCCTCCACCCGTTACTCCTCCTATTTTACTTTCGGACCAACCCCGAACACAGTAGTACGTTCCCTTTAGTATGTAATGTCCCGCCTCTGTAGTCAGTGGAACACCAATCCCCAACCGACAAGTGTCCTTATCCTTCACTTGACTCCAGTGGCTGGAATTTACATACTCGTACTTCCGCCCCTCACCAAGGTGCCGCCCCTCAAAAGATGACTTTTGCCATGGTCACGAGATCTTGGTAAGGGAAGTCCCGAGTTGGTTTGATGCCATCTACTGTCGGGAGGCTGAATCACAGACCGAAAACCCTTTGACTCATCACAGGGCCTAAATTTGAGGGAGGGTGGGTTATACTTTTGGGGGGGGGGGGGTGGCCTTGGAATGCTATGCACAAGGAGGAGGATATGTGGCAGGGCAAATCCCTGCCTGTAAAAATGTGTTTGTTGTTTGCAGAGATGGGGTTCGTTTCTGTCCTTGCCAGATAAATGTGGGTGTATGGCTGTGTTTGCACAGCCACAGGTGTAATTGTTTTATTTAATTGAATTGATGTCATCTGCCTGTAATTAGCAGGCAGGTATTTAACAGGAACCAAATGTTTGTACTAGGCTGTCGGTAAAGACAACAAGGTGCTATGTGAACCTGTGGGTTTTATGTGTTTGTTGCTGGTAAACGGCTTAGCCATCCAGTTCTAGTTAGTTGAAGAAAACAAAGTATTGTTTAGTACTCCATGTGGGAGTTTGGTTTGGTTTTGTTTATTTTATGTGGAAAAAGTGCACGAAAGTGCTTAACTGCAAGTTGTGTCTGGGTCTGCTGCTTCAGGGTGCAAACAATTCAAGTTCAGAGAGGCTACTTTACAACTGCAGTGTACAAACATTTATAGAAATTATATTTTTGGGGGGATGTACACAAAGGTTTAAGATTTTAAAAATAATTTATTTCAGGATGTTTTGGACAAAAGCCTTTCTTCTTATCTCTTCCATATGATATCAGCAAGATTCTACTGCACCTATTTTCAAGACTCCTCCACTGATGTCATATAGAAGAGAGAATATGTAGTCCACAGTCAGAGTCGTTCTTCTGGGGAACTTTTAAACCATCCATGAACCTTTTACATGCACCATTAAAAGAAATAGTATACTGCATTATCTGCAAAAAATGCAAGAAACTGGGGACATTTAGCGGACATCTTTATGGAACATTTAGGAAGTATTAAAATTAAAATTATACTGTATTTACAGTATAATTGTAAATCTCAAAAAACTACTCACTTCTAAATCTTTTGTAGTCATTTTTGTATTACTTTGGTATAAATACATGTTAATTTGGATTCATATGTTGTTTTTTTCTGACTTTATGTGAACAATTATTGGTAAATGCTGGTAAGAATGACAATTTATATGCAGGAATAAATACAATTAACAAAATAACCATCAATGTCAAAGAATATATTTATTTCTGCATACGCATTTTCCAATAAGAAAAAACGTTGATGTTGGACCATTAAGAAAATAATCATGAATGAGCTTACAGTAATGCGATTTAACAGTAATGTAATTTAAATTAGTTCAACATGGTACTGAACAATATAATGATCCACTTGTGTAGAACATTCTGCTAAATGTGCATGTAAAACAATTTACAATGGAGTTGAAGGATATTGTACTCCAAATATGGAGTAGTTTGATGAAAGATAACATTATGTTAAATGCAAATTAAATAATTTAGGACCTCTGTTTTTTCAACAGAAAATCACGCTTTGGTTATGAGTTATGATACAAAATGCCACAAAGACAGGCAGTGAATAGATATATTTACTTATGGCAGCATGGTAGACTTTTGTGGAACTTGGAGTTACACAGGGGTCCTGAAGCCTTGCAATAAGTGAAAGCGAGACATTTAGTCATTAGCCAAAGGCACTTGGTTATTATTGAAATTTACCAGTAAATGTCTGAAGTAAAACGTTATCATGTTTATTTCAGACATTTACTGTTTTGCTTGGAAAATTGACATAGCCAATGTACATGTAATTCCACATTCCACTTACAGGTTATTAATTAGTAATAATCTATTCAACTCTAATGCATTACACTAAATATCTCACTTAGTTTAACATTTTACCGTATTAAACCTTGTTTTAAATCATTCTACAGTCCTCTAACATACAGGGTGTCCCATAAGTTAGGCATCATGTTAAATGTTGGTTGTCTCTCTATTTCTTTAAGGTGTGAAATGTTTTTTTTCAGCAGAGGTACAAATTCAAATAACTCTGTAATGTGGCGCAGACAAGCGGATGTGGGTGCCTGAATTAACAGAGAATATTCTCAGCTGCATAGTATGTGATATTGCCTATGACGTTAGCACATAATATCATGGTTTTTATACTAACCCAGCAGCAGTGTGTTCTCCCTCTCCCTGGTTACATGCAGCAGAGAAATACAATATTTGTGTAAACACGGCTGTTGAACTTTGACCCACTTTGTGATTCCACAGTGGTGCTCAGTTTCATGGGCTACATATCCAAGGGGATGTGAAATTCAAGGTACAGGGGTGGGGGAGGGGGACTGATTTACCGCTGCATGATACACAAAGGGAGACGGTTGTTAATAAGGGTTTTCCAGAGAAGACAGTGTGTCTTTTAGGATAATCTCCTACCAACTGGTCTGGTTAGGCTTTAATCTCACCTGCCATGCCTGGGTGGCCAAACTGAATTGATGATATCTTGATCACATGATAAGGCCGGGCTCTGTAGATTATCGGCACATAATATTAAATGTCTGTCGTGCTCAGGAGCCCTCTGATGTGTTTGTGCATTAGCCATGTGACATAAAGGGCAGGCACCTGAAAGGGATGGGTCTGCTTTGGCATAATCATTTTCCACTGCTTGATGTCAAAAGCTGAAAGATGAATGATAGGCCTTAAGCCTTAAGCCCACTGTTAATTGAATTGGTTTCCAGAGAATACTAATGGAGCCTAATGTTAGGACTGATACCTTTAGAATAAGTGATACATAGCCAGAGTTGCACGTTTCTCTATTTATTTTTTTAACAAGGGTAGAAAAAAATACCTTTAAGTTTCTTTATTGAGAGCAGTGTTTATTCGAGGGCTGCGTCTATTAAAAAGCTGATATCTGAGTGAGGCGATAATTCAAGGGTGGCGTTAATTCGAAGTAATACGGTATTACTTCCTTGTAACTAAAATGCCTCAATCACAAAAGTTGAAAAACAGTCTTTTGAAATTCAAAATCTAGTTTTAACAATCTTGTGAAGCCATGAAACTCTTTTTTTTTTAAATATAGTACTGGTACTGTATTTACAGTATTTATGGAAATGCAAATCTCTTCCCACCACTTTCCACAAACAGATGCGTACTTTTTTTTTTTGTTAAATACAAATTAATTACCCAGCCTTCCTAGTTTGATTAAGGGCTTTTGTATATTCAGCTGAAATTTCTTTCTTTATTGCTTTTAAATTAATTTCACCCTTGTCTATAACATTATATGATGTTTACCTCTCTGCTGTATGAAACCAAAGACATGATTTTTTTTTAACTTAATTTGAACTGGCAATACCAAGAAGTGTTACAGAATCATTCCATTTTAACAGAGTTCATTGTTCTGTGGTTTTGGTTATAAATAGTAGTTGTCCTTTTAACATGAATGGGTATTACTTTAACAGCTAAGGCTTTTAGTTGCCGTTTTGCTAATTGTATTTCATCTTACACCATATAAATGATAAACCTTTTTTTTTTAAGAGTAATACAAACTTACTTTTAGATGTTCATTTTTTTAGTCAAATACTTGGCTTAATAACATGTTAACACATTTGTTTATTGCTTATTTAAGGTTAATTCATCCTAATTTGACCCCATTCACACTTGCGATTTAAGGCAGTCTCTGGGTTGTGTTTTCTCACTTGTAAACGCTCCAAAAAAGAAAAGGCATCCCAGGGCTAGCCTAGATTTAGGCCACCGTTTCGATATGGCCCAGGGCCTGCAATCTGGGGGCCGGCCTTTACATATATATGAACGCAAAGCAGACTTAGGGCCGACTTTTATAATCACATTACCAATTTGATTATGTAGCTCAAGAGAATCATAGGAATCAATTTTTCATGGAATAACACAGAAAAACTTGGATTTTCTATGATGTATGTCTTAAATTTGGGTAGTGGCAAAAAAACAAGCAAATTTTTTTGTTTGTTTGATGATATTCAAATCAATACACGTACCATATATAAACATAAACACAAGCAACTTTGCATTAAATTTACATAAACATACCTCTAAACTACTTCCGTTATTCAAGTTCAGTGCTGAATGAGGCTTCGGTTTACTTCAGTCAGTTTCTAGAGCTGTTCAAAGATGCCGAAAACAATAACAATCACCCCTAAACCAACCCTGAATCAACTAGTTTGGCAAGGACAAATTTCACGTCGATGGTAATGTTTTGTCTTGTACTTCATGCAGCAAGACTGTACATTACACTCGTAGGTAGACCATTGTTGAACACATAGGAAGCGCTAAACATAAATTGAATGAAAAAACGTAAACCAGCAGCAAAGTTGGGATTCTTTTCTGTGCTCAATGACGGCGTCTCACGACAATCAGAACTGAACTAAGGTAACAATTTGTAGTAAAAAAAAACCACCTAAGTTTGTTGTTAACTGGTAAGCTTAACTTGCTTAGAAATTCAAAGTGTAACAATTTGAATTTTCACTGTAATAATAATAATAATAATAATAATAATAATAATAATAATAATAATAATAATAATAATAATTATTATTATTATTATTATTATTATTATTATTATTATTATTATTCCACGGTGATAGAGTAGTAGTTTATCGTGCATGTTGATTGCTGTAAATTATGCTTCTGATTATGCTTAATGAAGGTTTTGTTATAGTGATGGTTTTGTTGTAGCCATTTGTTCGGTAATCTTCCAAGAGAAGGGATAATGCAAATTTTTTGTCTTCACTGGTAATGGTTAGGGACTAGAGAATAATAATAATGTCAATGATAGTAAAGAGTAAACAATAGAATAGTTTAATGATTGTGTTTGTAAACAAAGACGGTATTCATGCAGGCTAAACAAATACATAAATGAGAAGAAACATGTGTAATGTAAAATATATGAATGTTTATTGTAAATGGAATGAATGTTAAACAGTTTATTTTTGTATAAAATGATTCCAGGTGTAACAGATTATTGAATAATTATTTAATGCCCTGTCTTTCCTGAGGAGGGAGCAGTAGTAGGTGGTCAGTCTTGTGAATGTCAGTCATTGTATATACAACCTGTCAGTCATTTGCAATCTGAGTGAAATATCCATTACAAAAATATATATTTTATACCTGTCAACACTAGCAAGTTGGTGTTTTCTGCGTTCTAAATACCTCTGTGTTTTTTAGAGAATAATGTTATTGTAGGTGGGAGTAAGCACGCAACATTAAGTCAAAAGTAATTTTTATATATATACAAATCAGGCCATTACTGTACCCTGCAGCACTTCCATTCTGAGTGCTGGCCTTCATTCAATTTAAAAAACAAAAAACTATTCACCACATTTTAGGCCTGCTTTTCAGTCACATATGTGAATGCACAAAGGAGCTTTAAACCGCAAATGTGAACGGGGTTGCAGACCAAAATCTGAGGCTGCCCTGGGACAGCAGAGTAGTGTGAATGGGGTCGAAGTCGAACATGAATGCAAAATTGGGTTTTCATTTTTAAAGACAAGTGTTTTTGAAAATGTATTACTGTATTTACTAGTGATGAACAATCAATAAAGAAAATCAACAAACAATGGAGCACATTTGTTAACATAATCAGTAAGCTTGTTTACAATTGTAGCAAATTACTTTTTCTACAGTAACACTATCACCTCTTTCAATGTTTAACAGTAAGTTCAATGTACAGAAGGATGATACCTCTTAAATTTAAAATTTAATAAACCATCACAGTACCAGAAAACTTGGAAGCCCAAAAGGCACAAATTCTCAAAGCATTTTACTGCAAATAGTTTTAGCACAATTTGTATTTGAATGGGAAAAAAAAATAATAATTACAATTTGAAAGAAAAAAAAAAACATAAAACTACATAAAGGCCCTACAGGTCTAGGTTATGATATGTACTTTTGCTTTTTGAAAAAAAAAAAAAAAATCTTGCTAATGAAGATTTGGGGAAAAGAGCTCAAAGTGGTTTACTGCTATATATAGTTAACAGCTATTTTTTGGAGGAAAAAAAGCCATGTTACTTTTATAAAAAAAAAAAAAAAAAAGAAGACAAAGATCTAGAGTTTGATTCTGTATACACTGATATATCTGGCAGATACAACGTCGAAAGGTGCCACTACGAATGAAGTTGCATTTCCATACAATGACAGTCGCACCACTCGCTCATAAAACCTTTCGTATTTTATCTGCACCAAATTTTTCGTTGTAGAAGTATGAAAGGTGGATCCTCACCTAGCTGTCTCACTAAAGCCCTGGACACACTGCCTGTACTTTCAGTCGCACTGGGCACCGTATTATGCATTGCGATGCGATTTTACAGGATCGGCCGATCAAGTTCAGTCGGATCTAGTAAATTATTAGCATGTTTAATATTTTGCGATGCGATTCCTTCGCATCAGCTAGTGTGTTATACCTAGGGTTGACATCTGTTACGTATTTTACAGAATCATTCAGAACCGTATTTTGCCTAGGATATTTTTTATTTTAATCCAGAGTTTCACACTTGTAACAGACTAAATACACCGTTACTAAATAAAGGGAACTGTGAGACTTTTTTTGCACTGCAATAAGGACTTCCTGTTAACATTTTATTTTTCTTTTGTGTATCTGCTGGCTTTTGTGCAAGTAGTGATTATACTAGAAACATGTCAATGCCAAAAATAGTTTTTCTGAGTTTTGCTGTGGCTTATCTGGACGGCCTGATGTAGGCAGGGTCTTGGTGGTGCCACACACCTTCCACTTCTTAATAATCGTCTTGACCATGCTCCAAGGGATATTCAAGGCCTTTGATATTTTTTATACCCATCCCCTGATCTGCGCCCTTCAACAACTTTGTCCCAGAGTTCTTTTGAAAGCGCCTTGGTGCTCATGGTTGAGTCTTTGCTTTGAAATGCACTACCAAGCAGCGGGAACCTACAGGAACTTCTGAATTTATCCTGCAATCATGTGAATCACTACAATTTAACACAGGTGCGGGCCACTTAACTTGGTGTGTGATTTTGAAGGCAATTGGTTACATCTGAGCTCATTTAGGATTGCTATTACAAGGGGGGTGGACACTTATCTAACCATGTTATTTCAGTTTTTATTTTTAATTAATTTTCTACAAATTTTTTGAATATTTTTTTCACTTGGAAGTTGTGGGGTAGGATGTGTAGATAAATGGAAAAAAAAAAAAACTATTTTAACGCATTTTAATTCCAGGCTATAAGGCAAGAAAAGGTGTAGACTTTATAATCCCCCAAGCTGGTCCTCAAATAGTCCCATTCTTGTATCCCCACATTAAACATACAAACACATACACAAGTCTGGTTAGTGCGTGAATTAGTGATTGTGGTGCAATACAGTTTTACAGCGGTACAAGTGAAGGGCTCTTCTGGGTTTGTGCTGGCCTCTGGCGACAGCTCCGGAATGTATTAGCTGTCTAGTGAGTACACTCAACAATAGACACTACAAAGAAACACTTACTATTTATTTCACCAACAGTACAGGTCCTTCCAGGTCAATAACACAACCAAATGAAGGAACAGACAACATTGCTTCGACCCCTATTTATACTGTCACTCATGGCCCCTTGGTAAATGATTGCAGCTGCTTTATGACCTGCAGCTGCCACATCATTTGCCCCCTAAGTCAATGAGTTAGTGTACCGAAGCTCTGTCTTTTTTCTACATGACCGACTTCCTTTTAACCCTCAAAACGAAGTGTCAGGTCGTTGTTCATTGTAAATAAAAATGTGATTCTGTATAATTTAATTAAAATGCTATTAATAAATGCATCATGGATATAGCAGCAGTTAAGTGTATTTAATTGATAATTAAGCAGTTTGATTTCTACTATCTTTCACAGTAAATTTTGTCTATTCCATTTATTTTCCCATAAAGAATGAGCGAGGCATTTATAAGCCCACCTTTCGTATAATTTGAAAACAAGTTCTATTCTATGGTAATACAAACATGTGTGATGACTCATGGTAAGACCTTGCGTTTTTACTCTTGAGCATTTGCAATATAGAAACCCTGGTTAAGAATTTCAACAGAATACTGTAGCAGGGCTTGTTGCTTAACTTCAGCTAGAGGGTCCCAGGAATATACAGTAGGAAAGGTTGGAAAACAAACATTTTAAAGACGAGTGATGTCATGCGAGTAAAACACACTACTCCCCATAAACAGAATAAACACCCTTTCTCTGTTTCTCTTGGTTCAGTCTTAATGCATGGCCATGTTTGACAACAGTGACACTACATGAGAACGTAGACACCAGAAAAGAAGTGGGGGAACAAAAATGGTTTCTTTCCTCCCAGTAACAGTGTATGACGGGCTTGAAGAAACCAAGGCGCTTCTTGATCAATTTATGGCTTTTGTTTTGGTATTGAAGCCACTTGCCACTCTGGGTTTCACATTGTCATCTATCCTCCTGAATCCCCCAAACTGAGTCCAAGTTTTCCTTTCCCCACACGGAGAAATCAGTCATTTATTTGGTGAGAAAACAAATTCTCTCAGTGTGGTCACAAGCTGAGCTAACACCAGAAACATTTCCTATCACCCAAGCTCCACATGATGGGCATCTTTCCTGGTCATTGTATTTAGTTTCAGTCTAGCACTATGAATCGGTCTGATTTAGAGAATGCCACCATCAGATTGGCATGAAGGAAACTATGTTGAAAGCTAGGCATTTGGTCCCAAAATGAACTCTATTTCCAAATGAAACATTTATCATGAACGTCTGTTATTGTACATGGATATATTCTGTCCTATGCATACGTAAAACTATAAGATTACCAAGAACCTTTCAAGGTGTTCTTAATGATAATAACACACTTACGGTCAGTGAGTAAATTGGCATATAGGTCAGAGAAGGGAACAAGCAGTGTGCAAGATTTTGGTTAATTGAATGATAATTTACTCTCCAATTGAGATGCTATGTGTATTTTGTGTGAGTAAAATGCAACATTACTTTGAAGTCATGAGTACTTTCAATAAATACAGTACATACTTTAATGCTAACTCATGGGGTATACATTAACTACAGCCTTACATCTGAACTGTAACGTTACTTTGAGCAATAACTTCATTTACAATCATTCTACATGCAGACACTGGGCATCTAAGTTGTTTATTTGTGATTTGATGAAAAACAAAAACTTGATAACGGCAATCTAGCCCATACAGCGCTTGTTGCTGGAGCTGCTAAAAGTACATCAACATACTTGATAAAGCTATGAAATCCTGTGAACAGGAGTGGATTCGCAATAGGCAGGCACAGTTTAACCATGACTGCATGGTGCAATTACTGTATCTAATATTATTAACCCTACATTTGTTTTATCTGTTACCTAATGATTAACATGTGCACTTGGGTTTGATCAATTCCCACAAGCTGCAGTTCAAACATGTGTAAACTTGTAGTTCATGATGTCCATATGGGCTTGCATCGTGGTGGATTTATTAGCATAACAAAAGTGGTCTCTGAATGCAAACAAGTAGTCTGTCTTCTCCACAGGGCAGTTTTGCAGGGAGGCAAGCAGTGGGATTCCAGCATGCTTGTTTGTGTAGAAGTGAGAAGCTGTCATGATGTCACCACGAGAGCACTAGAATGTCCTCATCCAAGTCAAACAGATGAAATCACAGGCAATGTGATCTCCACCTGCCTTCCCAGTACCACCACCATTGTGTTCCAGGTTTTCTTTTCTTTTACAGTGAAATTAAGCAATGGTATATTTATTGGCCATTGTTGGAGGCAGATGTTCCCACTGTGTCTCTGTGAAACACACAACCAAGGTTTTCCACATATAGAAAAAAAAACAACAATGGATGAAGGCTACTTTTGGAACATTTGTCAATAAGATATTTAAAGTCAGTAAGCCGGGTATTGTGACATCACAATTGTTTGAATTAACTGCCAGTCTGGAGGGCAGCTGACACTGGGCTGCCATTCTGTCTGCGTTATTATTATTATTATTATTATTATTATTATTTAATAATAATTACAGGACCTTTTAATTAATAATAATGTCCTGGAAAAATAAATGACACAATACACAAAAGAACAAAACGATGTTGACAAACAGTTCACACGCATAATAAATAATTATTATTATTATTATTATTTTTTTTTTTTTTTATTATTTATGTATTGACCACTTTTTTAAACTTTTAAATTGCATTCCCTGTCTCAAGATGGCTTCTCATGCACCCACATGGACCTCTCAGAATGATGGGAAATGTAGTTCTGAGAGTTCCATGCAAGGTACACGAGAAGCCATCTTGAGGCAGGGAATGCAATTTATAAGTTTTAAAAAGTGGTCAAAATGCAATACTTAAATAAATTAATAAAAATTTAAATGTAAAACAATACAAACATCTTACGTAAACGGTTGTTTCAACAAATGGAAACATGTAACACAATGAAATATAAAGGTCCTCATGTACCCTTTTAATTGCACATGAGGGGCGCAGAGATTGTAAGACTTCCTTGTCTTGCATTGCTAGAACGCCGAGCTGTCTTCAGCACCACAAGTGATAATTATTATTGTTTTTGTCTGGAAGCATAAACATTTATTTAAGAAAACAGCTATAATGTTAATACCTGTTGGTATGGGGGAAGGAGTAATTACACTGATGTATGTTTTAATGCGATCTGAGCAATTTTGCCTCAGTCCGGCAACGATTGTGGTAATAAGAAAAAACAAAAAACTACAAATCCCAGAGTAATAATTCCTGATGGTATGTAATGCACGGTGATGGAGTATAATTTGATGTATGATTTATGACGATCAAAATAGTTTTACTGCCTCATCCGGGAACTTTTGTGTCCGTCCGGCAACGTTTGCGGTAATAAAAAAAAACACCTAAAAATACTATAATGAAAATTTCTGTTGGTATGTAATTCGCGGGCGGGGGGTATGGGGGAGTAATAATTTGATGTATGATTTATGACGATCAGAACAGTTTTACTGCTTCGTCCGGACATTTTTGTCGCCGTCCAGCTTTTATCCACTCTCCATCCGAAGATGAAATTATAGCTTGATACCGGCTATTTCATTATGCACAGTTGTTTGTATTCATCGGATAATAAACTTGGTTCATTAAGTTATCATTTTCGTTATGTATATTTGGTTTTGTCAGTCGTATAATAATAATAATGTAATATAAAGTCAATATACTTGGTCAACACTGGTCATTTCTGCTTCTCCAGCTGAGTCACCTATTGTTCAGTTGAAATAGCCCATTTGGAGGGGAGGCGCTGTATTTAAAATTATTCTGTTAATCTGTAGACATTTTGAGCATATTCACATTGAAGCATTTAACTGTGGCAGTTTATGCCATGCCTCATTAATTTTTGGCCACTTAATACATTTGTTCCGTGACGGAGTTCAGCTTTACACACCGCCAATTTAGCTCTGTGTCGATCGATCTTGATACATGTTCCCCAAATTAGAACGAGCTTGGGACCAGACCCTCTTCAGTTTAGTGATTGATTCAGCCCACTGATTTTACGCAAAAGTCCTTGTGTAGTCTTTGTTTTTTTTTTGTTTTTTTTTTGTTTGTTTTTTTTAATAATTGTTTCATCAAAAATGTGTTAAAAAAAAAAATGATATTGGTGCTACCAGCATGCATTTTATTATGAAAGTATGGTTCTGGTTACAGGTCAGTACAGACAAACAGGGTGGAGAGTACCAAGAATCTACAGTAAATACTTTTTGTTGAAATGTCTCTGCGTTTCTAAATATGTATGTATTTATTTATTTATTGTATGTTTTTTGTGTGTTGGCTCTCTTATGCTTTCCCCCCTCCCCATGCACCCATCCACCCAAGAAATGTATTCACAGTATTGAAAAATCACTTTTATTAAAATACATTTAAACAGAATCTGTGGAAGGAAACAGGGATAAAAAAAGGCA
The DNA here is from genome assembly GCF_017654505.1 of Polyodon spathula. Taxonomy (NCBI): domain Eukaryota; kingdom Metazoa; phylum Chordata; class Actinopteri; order Acipenseriformes; family Polyodontidae; genus Polyodon; species Polyodon spathula. The sequence continues at coordinate 63,767,034 of NC_054537.1, forward strand.
CGTACTGTTAGGGTGAGGGTGTTCATCTTTAAAACTGTTATCATTTGTCTCCATCTAGTGGTCATCCTTAAAATGTGTTCTTAATTCGAAGAAAAACTATTAGAAATCATCTGTTTCGTTTGTGTAATACAACGTCAAGTAACCATACCAATGAGATGTTTAAAGCACATAATTAACCATAACACAAAGATCAAAAACTACTGTACTACAAGCACCTAGCCTTTTCTTATTTAGAACCACACTGCCAGTTATGAATCTTTGAAGCCTGAAAATTGACAGGTTTTTTTTTTTGTTTTGTTTTGTTTTGTTTTGTTTTTTTAGAAATGTATTTTGTGACTGGGTAATGAACTTGTTTTACTAAACATTTAACCGGATTTGTCCTATTTTATGACGATCTTGTATGGGCTTTGACGTTTTTTTCAAAAGGTGTAATCCTTTACATTACTTTGATACATTATAAATCACTGTAACCGAATGCTGTATGTGAAAAATGTAAATCTGAATACCAAATGTGAAAAAAGATATGGTAGTTTAATGATGTTTACACAAACAGCTGGTTTCTCAAAGCCTGATTAGCGCTATTCTTGAAGTACCTTTTGCCACTTTAGATGCTGTACATTAGTGTCAATCTGGATCTATGAAACCACCTGTCAGTGTTTAGAAGTTTTATTTATTAAACAGATGTACAGTCTTAACATCACACAATCAGTTCTGCACAATTTACACTGGCAGCTTTACAAGCTCTTTCTTTCCCTACAATATTGGTTGTTCTGGGGCAGATTTGATGCATGCTCACAGGGGGAAGGCGCATTGTCACAATCTGTGTGGAAATGGCAACCCAGCACTTTTCATAAGCACTAATATTTTTTTAGTTGCTTGTCTTTCACTACACCACAGAAACCCCTGTAAGGAAAATTAAATAGTTATTCAGTTCCTTCAGCAATGTGAATCAAACCAGTAACCCTGTCTTCCTGAAGTCAATACTTTCCTATTAGCTAATTAAATATTGGATAATTTGTAGGATTGCATTTATTTTATTTTATTTGGTATACTTGATATATATTAATATATTTAATATATCTTTATACCGCCTACGTAATGTTAAAAAAAAACAAATTTTCCGAGGACCTAATACAGTATTTTCATTGTATTTAGTCATAGCAGTAACTGGGGAAAAACATCAGCATGTTGTCTGTATTTAGATTCACTGTTTAGGTAATTAAATCAAACCTTTGACAGCTGAGTAATTGGCCTGTGTGTTCTTAAGTTTGAATGTTAGAAAATAGTTTATTCTTTATGGAAGTATTGTTATTGTAATTTTAATGTCTTGTACTTGTGTTTGTAATATTCTTGTGCATGTTGTGAATGCCGTTTTCTGTTTGTGTTATCTTGCAAGACTAGCGTTGTGTAGTTCAAGACAGTCCTCTGTTTTTATTTCTTAAACCAAATCTACTAACATTAAAAAATCATCTTTTAACACTAGAACTACCAAGACTGTCAATTTGACTGTTTGCAGTTTTTAAATGTAATTTACTCTGCCTGTCCGGCAGATACAGGGCTGTGCGTTTATTTCTTTTATTAAATATATGCATTAAGTATCCTGACAAAGTATGAGACCTGGGGTTGCAAAAATAAGGGAGATATAATACCCTCATACTCAAATTTAATTTCACACATTTTACACATGCTGTTTACATTTTTTTTATTCCCCCAGAGTAAAACAGGTTTAAAAGGCACTGATTCGCAAAAGGACACTCAGTATTGTATCTACAGCTAAGCCCCATCCTTGTTCACTGTATTTTTTACATACCTCTTTATAGATGTGCATACTGATAAATCCTCTCCTGATCATTCGTTTTTCACCAAACTCCTCAATAATGCCATCAAAGTGATTGTTTTTATTACTGTAACATCTCAAAAAGCTCTGCAAATGTCAGTGATATTCTTTGAGCGCTGGATGCAGAAGCAGCTACCACCTTTGTTTATGTCCATGTTATCTCTAGTGCATGGGGTGTGAGACCCCTTTTTTGTTCGGTTTCATTTAGCTCCCATCGGTCTCACTTGGCCATTGATAGGTTTTCTTGGCTTTTTCTGGAGAAAAAATGACTAGAGACCTGTGCTTTACGTCTTTTTGATGATGTCGGACAGTGTACGACATCGGACTGGAAACGGAAAATTGTATTGTTGGACCAGCAAAGGGTTAAACATCCTAACTGGATCCTGTACTAGGTGATGTAGCAAAAAATACACTTTGTGGTAATTCTTCAGAAACACATCACCAGACTGCAAGGGTCAGCTTGTGATACTGCAGTTTCAAGCAACACCAATGGTTTTCAGTTAACAGAAAGTTTGTTAGACGTCTATCCACTATTTTTGGTGAAACAACATTTTTCACACTCCATCTTCATTGTTAATTATCTTGAAAAGTAGCCTACTTTATTTTTCCACAATACTTTTCCTTTTGTTGCATCTGTGTGAGCTCTGGTTAAACAAGAACTCGTCTTGGACTGAAATTGACATGACAACTGGATTTTAGAGGGCAATTTTACTTTTCTAACAGAATGTTATCACATAACACGTGTTGATTCAGGTAAGACATTGCTAAAATAAACTAAGTGAAAATGCGTATAATAGCTGACCTTGTTTTTCTTCCTTCCAAAACTGACAAACTAAATACTTTCTGACAGACTCGATGAAAGACTGCACACAACAAAGGCACTACCTTCCTCATCGATCTTGCGTTCCTAGCAAGATCTCTTGATTTGCTGAAAATAATTGTGAGAGCGTATAATACAAAGCGAAAGTTGTTCAATATCATATCAGTGTTTACAAAGACACCACACACCTGTTTTACAAGGCTATAATATAAAGCCTTCCGTTCTTTATTTTATTTCATACAAATTGTTGAGTTTATTTTTAACTTGTGACCTGTTTTGTCTGATTTTTATATATTTTTTAATTGTATGCAATGTGTTTGCTTGTTTCTTATTTCTGTGATGTCTGTATGGTCTTTATAGTTTTTATAGTACACCGTTGCTATAATAAACCTGTTTTGTTCGTTATATCGGGGGGCTCGTTATAGTGACAGAGCGCTTTTACAGAGATATGCCTGTGTATGGCAAAGTGGTTTTGCTTGGAACTACAGTCTCTAAGATACCAGTCAAGGTGGTGTTGTAGGTATTAACCAGCTCATCTACGATAAGGATTCAGACAGCGGTAATGAGCTCAAGAAATCAGAAAGCTTAACAGCAGTTGAAGAACTAATTACCCAGGATTTAAATGTACGGTCCACAGTCTTTGTAGATACTGACAGATTCACCTCAAAAGAATGGCAAGATGATCAGAAATAGTAAGCTCTGGGGTTATGATGTTCTTAACAGCTGAACCATGAGAAATGGCCAGATCTAAAGCATGGCTACGATTTTGCGAAGGACCTTTGAAATGCAGGGTATAATCCAAGGAATCCGGTAGCCTCAAGGACTTAGAACTGGAATCAGTGTCAAGATGAAGGTTAAAATCACCCAATAAAATTGTGGCCATTTTGAGGGCTTGTCTTATTTGAAAGATCTCCTTTGCTATATTGTATTGTGACAGACTGTGCTGTGTCAAAGAATAACAGTGTGCTATTTATTATTATTTAGTCATTTAGCAGATGCTTTTATCTAAAGTGACTAGGACCTTGCTTTTAAGTCTCATCCGAAGGACAGAACACAAGTAAATTAAGTGACTTTCTCAGGGTCACACAAAGTGAGTCAGTGGTTGGGATTGAATCAGTAACCTCCTGGTAACAAGATCCTTTCTTCAACACTGGAACACCAAGCCTCCTTCACAGTTTGATGTTCCAGTGTGCTGATACCAAGCTGCTTCTATTTTGTGGACAAAATACCTAACATTTAATCCTAGCATGTTTTAAACATCGTACCAGACAATGAGTGTAAGTAAAATAGCTGTTTTTTTTTTTTTAATTTGAAATGCTTAAACAACGTTTGGGGGACCACTTAGGCGAAGTTAATAGTCAGATTGTTTTCCAAATGGTTTCATGTGATTGCATCCGGCATTAACATTTGTGAAAATCCATTATTGCACCGAATATGGCCTTGTAACCAAATAATATTTCTCAAGAACAGGCAAGTATAGCCCTCCTAGTTTAGAGAGTCAGAGAAGCAGTCATTCAAGTACAGAGCAATAGAGGATGCTATATTTGGTATAAAGAGATACAAAACAAGCCAATGAAACACAAATGTGATAAAAAATAAAAGTACACCATCAGGTTACAAAAATAAAGATAGCTGTGCATCTCTAATAGCAGGACTCTCTTCATATCGCTTGTTCTTGCTGGAGGCTGAGGTAGCTGTTCCTTTGCTTGCCTGAGCACCTCCTTACGGTCCTGGCACAAATTGTGTAGGATAAAGGAGGCTGTAATAATTTGGGGAACAAGCTTGTGGTTCACTTCAGTACGCTTCAGTAGTATCCACCCCCTCCCTTACATTAGCCCAAACGTATTCAACGAGCACTCGGATTTGGCCCAGTTTATTATTAATAACGATCTAACCTTTAACAATCTTTAACCACTTCAATTCCAGATGTAAAAATGAAACCCCTTTCCAGGTACCAGATTTTCAAAATAATAATAATCATGTTTTCAAACCTGTAATTGTTATAAAATCTTAACAGATGATCAATAAAACAGAAATAAATGAACTAAACTGTGTTTTTCATGATAAAAATGCTGCTAATAACAATAATAATCAGTAAACAGTAACTATCAAATAAAAATCAAAAAACATCAAAACATGTGTCATTATCAACTTGCTTTGTGCCATTTCTTGAAATGTTCAATACAACAGAACCCGGGGTTGCCTTCGCAACCACTGTACATTTTTCTTGTGTCCTTTCTTTTGTTTTCATTTTTGTAGCAGACCCTGCACCTTTTTTGTCTTCTTTTGGTCTCTGCTTCCCTTGTGTTGGAGGGATCGTCACAAATGCATATACAGGGCTACTATGAAAAGGCATTGTGATGGATCTGGCTGCCGCAGATGCCTGCTTTATTGCCTTGTACTCAATGCTGTGTTTTGATAGTATTTTGTCACAGCACTGCCATTTCAAACCAAACAGCTTCCTGTTTGCAACTGGCTTACCTGTAAAGTAGCTGCATGCTCTTTTGTTTGTACAGTCACAAACGTAAGTGATTAGCTTTTCAGGAACAAAAGCAAAAAAGCACTCCAGTGGAGAAAGCAAACACTCAAGTTCCATGGCAGGGTGCACAGGTGCAAAGTCAGCAATAACTGTCACTGGTATCGAAATCCTCCAAACCAACTTCACTCCTGTTGTCACTCTACATGTACGTTGCCATGTTTAGCTTTCACTAAAAACTATATAAACCTCAACTAAACAAGTAAAACTACTAATACAAAATAATAATTAAACACACACACACACACACACACACACACACACACACACATATATACAGCTCTGGAAAAAATTAAGAGACCACTGCAAATTTTTCTTAAATCAGCATCTCTACATGTATGGCAACCATTCCATTCCAGTGTCTGTTGAATTCCAGCACACGCACACCTCATTCTACTTAATGAGGTACTGATTAGAGGATCACCTGAACCAAATCTTATTTAACAAGGAAAAGTATAAAAACCACTCTTGTGGTCATCACTATCCTCTTGCAATAGGACCAGCTGGATGGCAAAACAATGCTAGTAGTACCTCAAAAGTAATTGGGATCAAAAAATAACTATTGACCATGCTCAAAGAGTTGAAAAGGAAAGTTTTGAGTGAGGAAAAGAAGGGTTCAATTCTGGCTTTACTGGCAGAGGGATACAGTGAGCGTCGGGTTGCTTCCATCCTTAAAATTTCAAAGACGGCGGTTCATAAGAACATGGTCAAGCAGCACACATTGGGGACAACAAAGCTGCAGACCGGCAGAGGGCGAAAACGACTTTCCACTGACCGGAATGACCGCCATAAATAAATATACCTAAGTAAATAAATATATTAATACTGCCCACAAGAACTTAAGTAATTGTTACATTCTAATGGTTTTTTTTTTGTACAACAGGCTTTTTTATACAGCGCCCCTTAAACCTAGTTATGTTATTCTCCAAAATTGTTACATTTATATCTTGACATCCTATGAACAAAAATACACTACAATGTACGATATAATAGTGTAATATTAAATGAACATAGTCATACTTTATATATAATAATTATAGTATTATTCGTATTAGGTTTCCAAATAATGTTTAGTACAAAAATGTCAGCAGTTTTACAGATATTTCATGGTACAGATATATAAGGCTACCATGTGATTGATATTTATACGTTTTAGTAAAATATGCATATGTAATTCATTTGTTATATGCAATATTTGTTTTTATTCCTTTATATTTACATTAATGGATATAATGCTAATAATAATAATAAATAATAATAATAATAATAATAATAATAATAATAAATCAAGAAATTCAAATGACTTTGGAAAAAAGTTAAGTGGAAAATCACGTCACGAACACGAACTGTTAGTTGAGTGGAATGCTTGTTAGAGAGATAGCTTGAAAGATCTTTCCAGAATCGAGGGGTTACATCACATTGGTCTAACAAATGTAGTATAGATTCCTCAGAACCGTTACAAAAACTACACTGGGGGAAACACGTAGAAAGATCTGGCTTCTCTTTAAGTTGGTTGGGTAAATCCCATATAGAATACTGAAGTGAATGACCTTGGCTAACTGGAAATTTAAAAGGGGATGTCCATGCTCTCATAAAAAATATATCCTCTGGCACATCCAAGATGTTCTGCCACTTTGTCATATTATTTGTTCGTGTTGTTATTTTTGAGCTGAAATAATTTCTTACAAAATACTACAACGCTTTCTTGTACAGAAACAGAGTGACAAAAGCTGCCTTGTTGTCGGTCCCCGCGTTAGACCAGAGTGAGCGACTGCGTCTTTAAACGTAACAAACAGGTTTCCATGGTTAGCAGTAACGTGCATGGAGGCATGTAGTTTCATTCCAAATCCGGCGGAAGTGAAGCAGTAAAGACATTGTGTGGGAACTGAAGTCAACGCTGAATCAGGCAGGAGCTGCCTTCTCGTACAAGAACTTTACAGACACGAATAGTTTTTTTTTTTTTTGCTCCCACTGCTTCCCGGATTTGGGGTATGAAAACATGGCGGTAAAAACTAGACGGCAAGCCTACAGAGAACACACCCAGCCGCACGACAGCTCTGCAGACAAGCCTAGAAGTCCAAGCGCAGCTAGCAACAGACTAACGTCAAAAAGAGGAGTCAGGGACAACAAACAACCCCCCACCATCAACTTGATGCAAAACAGCAAATTTGCAGCGAGCATCAAGAGCAAGCTGGGGCCGAGTCCGAGTGCTGTCATTAAAATAGCAACCACTCTGATTATAGGTAATGTACATAACGGTAATCCTTGCAGTTGTGCTTAGTTTAGGCAAACAAAAGAGCGAATTGTTAGACACTCATTTCTAGTAACATAACGTGTGACAGAAAACAACATGTAGTAGAGTGTGGGTATATTTTCTTGATCGTTTGAAACAACATTCGTTGCCATAGAGAAAATAAATTAGAATTATGACCTATTTTGTGTCAGCAAATCTTTTCAGAGAATTGTACGAGTGTAGAAAATACAAAACTTTAAAAAAAAAAAAAAAAAAAAAAAAAACCTTTGCGGCAATTAATATTGGAAATTACAATAGTACTTTTTTTTTTCATGCTTTTGCTAAATAGTTCAATTCGTGAAACTAATTCACTATCCTCAGATTAAATGTTAGTGTATACAGTTACACAAAGCTACAGAGTCAGGACTTTTGTGATTGAACATTTTGTAATCTTTAAACATTTACATTTTTCTTGTTTCAGCCGCTGTGGTTGGAATTTTACATTGGTGAGTAATAACGTTATGTGTTATGATAGCGCTTACATCGGACCTTACCGTTAAATAGAGTAAACGTGGATTTGGCTAACGACCGTTTGTCTTTATAAAATAAACATGATAACGCTTTACTAATGACATTTACCAGTAAATCTCAAGAATAACCAGGTGCTTTGTCTAATAACCGCTGTCAGAGCTTTCCCCGCGCATTGCAAGGTTCCAGGAGTAACATTGTTTGCTACAATGTTACTGCTCATAACTCATAATATATATATATATATATATATATATATATATATATATATATATATATATATACACACACACACACACACACACACACACACACACACACACACACACACACACAGCTCTGGAAAAAAATTAAGAGACCACTGCAAAATTATCAGTTTCTCTGGTTTTACTATTTATAGGTATGTGTTTGGGTAAAATGAACATTTTTGTTTTATTCTATAAACTACTGACAACATTTCTCCCAAATTCCAAATAAAAATATTGTCATTTAGAGCATTTATTTGGAGAAAATGATAACTGGTCAAAATAACAAAAAAGATGCAGTGTTGTCAGACCTCGAATAATGCAAAGAGTTGGGGAACATTGTCAGAGCAGAAGGAAGCGAGTTTTCTTCCAGGACAACCTTGTACTTGGCTTGATTCCATGCCAAAGCTGCCCGATTCCAGCCCTGGTGAAGCACCCCCAAATCATCACCAATCCTCCACCACATTTCACAGTGGGTGCAAGACACTGTGACTTGTAGGCCTCTCCAGGTCTCCGTCTAACCATTAGACGACCAGGTGTTGGGCAAAGCTGAAAATTGGACTCATCTGGGGGTGCTTCAGCAAGGCTGTAATCGGGCAGATTTGTCTTTGTGAAGGGCGCATGAATCAAGCCAAGTACGAGGTTGTCCTGGAAGAAAACTTGCTTCCTTCTGCTCTGACAATGTTCCCCAACTCTGAGGATTGGTTTTTCCAGCAGGACAATGCTCCATGCCACACAGCCAGGTCAATCAAGGTGTGGATGGAGGACCACCAGATCAAGACCCTGTCATGGCCAGCCCAATCTCCAGACCTGAACCCCATTGAAAACCTCTGAAATGTGATCAGGAGGAAGATGGATGGTCACAAGCCATCAAACAAAGCCGAGCTACTTGAATTTTTGCGCCAGGAGTGGCATAAAGTCACCCAACATCAATGTGAAAGACTGGTGGAGAGCATGCCAAGACGCATGAAAGCTGTGCTTGAAAATCAGGATTATTCCACCAAATATTGATTTCTGAACTCTTCCTCAGTTAAAACATTAGTATTGTGTTTAAAAATGAATCTGAACTTATTTTCTTTGTATTATTCGAGGTCTGACAGCACTGCATCTTTTTTGTTATTTTGACCAGTTGTCATTTTCTGCAAATAAATGCTCTAAATGACAATATTTTTATTTGGAATTTGGAAGAAATGTTGTTTTTGTACCAACCAAGCACTCAATTACATAATTGAACCCTTAATTGAACTAATAATTTGCCTGATCTGAGCTTTTTAATTATTTTAAACATGGAGATTTCACTTTAGATATAAAATTGTATAATGAGCATAAATTCTTAAACTTTTTATAAGCGACTCTATTTAAAAAGCTCAGATTAGGCAAATTATTAGTTCAAGTAAGGGTTCAATTATGTAATTGCGAGCTTGGTTGGAACAAAAACCACTGGCCTAGGTTATGGTGGTCTACTTTTTTAGAGGGGTAGACCGTGATGAATTGTCCATCATTTTACCTGTTTTCCAAACTTTAATTTTTTTGATTTTTATTTCCAAGGTACCATATTTCTAATCTTTTTGAAAATGACAGACATTTTTCTCACCTTTCAAGCCTGGAAAAGGAGATGGCTTTTCGTACAGAAATGGTAAGCAAAGTGACCCCCTTTTTTTTCATAAGGTTTTTGCACAAATTCATTTTTTTTTTTCTAAACTTGTCATTGTTTGGCTGATTTGTGTTCTACATTTTGTTCACAAAGCTGTATTTCTGCTTAAGGCAAATATTGAAATTGTTTGTATAAAAATGCTATTTTTGTCAGACATTGAGCTCTTTATAGAACAGAAGTGTTTTTTAAAACCCCAAAAGTAATGACTAAAGCTAAGGTTTACAATTTTAGAAAAGCAAACTATGAAGATATGAAACAGAGACTAACAGAAGTAGATTGGAGTAAAATAGAGAAAACACCCACAGAAAGATGGTTGTTCTTCAAAAATGTAGTACTAGAGGCGCAAAACAATTACATCCCTAAAGTAGACAAATCTAAATGTAAAACTAAATTACCAAAATGGTTTAATAGATCAATTAAAAAAAAAAAAATTCAGCGAAAAAGGAACTTTACAGACCATTAAAAAGGGACCAAAAAGAAGGTATGCAGAAAGAGTACACAGAACTGCAAACGCAAGTCAAAAAGGAAGTTAGAAAGGCCAAGAGAGAAATAGAAATGAACATTGTTAAGGGAGCTAAAACCAAGATTCAGAACTGGGCAGACACATGGCATATTACATTTAATAGAGAAAAGTGTAAGTTACTGCACGGAGGAAATAAAAATGTACATTATAAATATCATATGGGAGATACTGAAATTGGAGAAGGAATCTATGAAAAAGACCTGGGAGTTTTTGTTGACTCAGAAATGTCTTCATCTAGACAATGTGGGGAAGCTGTAAAAAAAAAGGCTAACAAGATGCTCGGATACATTGTGAAAAGTGTTGAATTTAAATCAAGGGAAGTAATGTTAAAACTGTACAATGCACTAGTAAGACCGCATCTTGAATATTGTGTGCAGTTCTGGTCACCTCGCTATAAAAAAGATATTGCTGCTCTAGAAAGAGTGCAAAGAAGAGCGACCAGAATTATTCCGGGCTTAAAAGGCATGTCATATGCAGACAGGCTAAAAGAATTGAATCTGTTCAGTCTTGAACAAAGAAGACTACGTGGCGACCTAATTCAAGCATTCAAAATTCTAAAAGGCATTGACAGTGTCGATCCAAGGGACTTTTTCAGCCTGAAAAAAGAAACAAGGACCAGGGGTCACAAATGGAGATTAGACAAAGGGGCATTCAGAACAGAAAATAGGAGGCACTTTTTTACACAGAGAATTGTGAGGGTCTGGAATCAACTCCCCAGTAATGTTGTTGAAGCTGACACCCTGGGATCCTTCAAGAAGCTGCTTGATGGGATTTTGGGATCAATAAGCTATTAACAACCAAACGAACAAGATGGGCCAAATGGCCTCCTCTCGTTTGTAAACTTTCTTATGTTCTTAAGTAGGCATAGCAAAACCAAACAGTGTGCAACAGAAGGATATTGAACAGACTGACCATGGGAAGCTGTAAAGTTTATCTGTTGGGTCTCCTCAAAACTTAGGGTCATTATCCATTGCCACTCAAGATATGAATAGCCTGGGCTATGGGGAGTATTGTGAAGCCACCAGTCTGTACATATATACTTAATCCAAAAATGTGTGTATGCTTTCATTAGCTCACATTCTTGGGTATCACAGTGGCCATTTTATAAGCTATAGAACTTTCTACAATTGTGCTTGGTTCGGCTGTGTTTTTACAATCGATTGCCTTGCTTGTGTTTTAGTAAACTTTGCATGGAAATCTGTAGCATGTGAAGAGCTCATTTGTCAGTGTTGATTTAAGAAAACATAAGAAAGTTTACAAATGAGAGGAGGCCGTTTGGCCCATCTTCCTCATTTGGTTGTTAGTAGCTTATTGATCCCAGAATCTCATCCTCTTGAAGGATCCCAGTGTGTTTTTTTAAAAAAAAAAAAAAGGAAGTGCCTCCTATTATCTTTTCTGAATATCCCTTTGACAAATTTATATCAATTTGAACCACTTTTGTAATAAATAATAAAAAAAAAAAAAAAAAAAAAAAAACTACCCCCTTTATTTTGGGGGTGGGGGGGGATGGGGGGGATGTTGCTGACTTGAACTATGCTTTTTTTTTTTTTTTCCCCTAGGGGCTTTACTATTCATATTTCAAGACAATCATTGAAGCTCCCTCATTTTTTAGTGGATTACATATGGTGATGAATGACAGGTTAACAGAGTACCCTCTTGTTATTAACACTCTGAAGAGGTTCAATCTGTACCCTGAGGTAAGTACTTTTTGCAGTAGCTTGTATCTCAGGAGTTGTAGTTTGACATTCTAACTGTGTGTTGCCGTGTGGGTCATTGCTAAGGCTAAAAGAATAGTGTAAGTATGCATATTTTTTATCACTTACAAATAAATTCAGTACAACAAACTTTTTCCTTATTGACACACAACCTACCTATTACACTGCATTTAGGATACTGGTAGCCAGTATAGTTTGTTTCCGGTAAATGATTGACCACACTGCATAGAGTTGTACGATTTCTTTAAAATGTCTAACAAAAAAGACAGTAACTGCATCAGAGATGTGACATTTCTTAGCTAAAGATCTCTATCTAGTACAATAATGGGACATTTCATGTATCTGTTGTTGTTTTTACGTTTATGTTTTTATTTTGTTAATTCACTGATGGTGAAAATAAGTCTTTAAAAGGTGGAAATAACAATCAAAATATGTTAAAATTTAGCATGTAGGCTACTGTTTTTCAGATAAGCATTTGCATATTTAGGAACATTTGTTGTATAATAACTAGAGAAAATGATCAATTTTAAATGACAATGTTATTGTTTTCTGCTTTTAATAAATATTATGTTTAGACTGGGAAATAAAAAAATTTTTACAAGGAAAAAAAAATACAGCGCTAGTCATTGCTGTAGTATGGAGTAAGTGGATCCAACCAGATTGAAGTATTATAGCCTAACATGACTCTAATTAAACTTTCAGCTAAATTCACAGCTGCTGCAGAAATGCTAAGAGGCTGAATAGCCGAGTAACATAACTAAGAACCAAGTAAAAACATATCATGGCATTTTGAAGTGACAGTTTTTGTTCATTAATCCCAGTAGTATTGTTGCATGCCCACATAGGAAAACAAGATTTCTGCAAAGAAAAACAGCTCTGTGAATCTTGAGTCTGGCTGGCCAGTAACCCTTAGCTTTCCACTGTATTCTGTTTTGTGGAATCTTACATTTGCAGACAATGCTAGGCCAGTAAATAATTATTTATTGCTAGGATTTGTTACTGTAGACTTTTTCTAGCAAATTTGGCTAAAGAGAACATCACATCCTGTTTTTCGGTAGTTCCGCCTGACTCCGACGTATGCCCCTGGCAAACACTTTGTTTGTTAGAGTGCAACAGAGTTTGTTTCTATTGAAATTTATCTTGCCTTTTATAAACTTGTATTTAAACAAGTGTGAAAGATAAAGAGGAAAGCCTCCTCTGCCAGCTTTCTTTGTTCTCTCTTCCTACAGGTGGTCCTAGCCAGCTGGTACAGGATTTACACTGCAATAATGGGAGTCTTAGGTATTGCAACCAAAATGTGCTGGTCGGTCAACAGGGGAGATGGATTAAAACCGGTTGAAAGCTGTGAAGGTAAGTAAACATGCTGCAGTTTTATTTGTTTTAGGTTAGGCTTTTGGGACTTCTAAACAACAGTCAATTTAAAGGACTGCTAACCAGTGTTTTATTTTCTTTTATTAGCTTAAATTGTAACAGTTCTCATGCTTGACATAACTGAATAGATATGTTAGTTGTTGTGCATTTAAATGAAGGACCAACCGAATTCAATCATATGTGTTCTAAAAATACCAAAATCAAAAAGTTTAACTCGTCAGCAGTAAATCTTAACATAATTTGTTGGAAAATTACCCGACTGAAGACCAGAGAGATGGGTCGCTCCTTGCTCTTTCAGATGTCAGATTTAAATGTGTGGGTAGGGGGCAGTTTGGAGGGTGTGGGTGCTTATTATCCTTTTGCCAGTAAAACTGGGTGATAATATGAATAAGGACGGACAGTTGAAACTAGGTGCTATATCGAGCATATACAGTATATTTTACAGCACTACATATAAACTGCTGCATCAAAGTACCTTTGCTGTAGGTCACATGGTCTGATTGCATTTACAGTAAATCGTTAGTGCTTTTGAACGACAACACCTGAAGTCATTAGATTTCAGGAAGCAACAGGGACTTCATGTTTAACCTGGTTTTTGCAATGTGTATCTTCCAAACCTGAAGTAAACATGTTGATGTCCCCAAACAGACCGGTTGACCAGTTTCCCAAAAAAAATGTTTTTTGTTGAAATACTGTGCAAAAAAAAAAAAAAAAAAAAAAGATTACTGAAATTTATTTTGTTCTTTTCAATGCATCATCACATGGTCACATGACTACAACGCATGTCGCAGAGTGAAGCTAAAGTTAGACACTATTAAAAATAAGCAAGTGATTAACAAAGGAAACTATGACATGCTTGGGTTTGGGAACATTAAAGCTAACTATGCAAAGTGACAGTTAAAATCATGTCCTCATTTCTGATTAGCCCTATTCTGTCTCAATATGTAATATTTTTAACAAGCATAATACTAAAAAGTGATGCAAAGTATGTCAAAATAGACAAACCGTAAAATTAGCTGATACCTTACACAATACACGGAGTTGTGGTATTATGGTTGTATTATCCCCAAAAGGATAGATGCTTTGCTTTAAGCATCTCTGCTATAAATCAGATGTAATTGTAAAGACATTATAATTTCTGCTAATTTTTTTTTTTTGTATTCATTAGGTTTGGGAGACCCAGCTTACTTTTATGTCACATTCGTGTTTATACTAAATGGGTTGATGCTGGGTTTGTTTTTTATCTATGGGACATATTTAAGGTAAGAAAATGCTGGTGTCTTCATTTTGTGTTTGTTTTTTTGGCATGGACATCAGATTGAATAGAAGGTGGTAGTGCAGTATTATCAAGGGGTCTTTTTAAGTTCTGAATTTTGTAGCAAGTTAGTGTTACTTGTCTCCCTTTTTTTTTTACTATTTTAATTTTGAAGATATTGAATACCAAGTAGAACTGCTAACCATTTTACAGGTAGAAGTAGTAGGTTACCATCTAATATCTACAAATAAAATCATCCAAGTTGTTTCCAGAATATTGCTCTTCCAGTCAGACATCCGCAGTAGGCTCTGAAAATGTTATACAGTAGTACCTAGCAATGATGTCTCTAAATTATGGTGTGCCTCTGAAAGTAGAACACTGACATCACACAATGATGTCACTGCATTGGGATTTCATTTCTTTGCATTCAAGACAGAACTCAAGAGCAGTAATTCTGTAAAATGTTCAAACATTTTGTCCAAATAAACATTAGTATATATTTTCCTTGTGTTTCCTACCAGCGGAAGCAGACTTGGTGGCTTGGTCACAGTGTTGTGCTTCTTTTATAATCATGGTGAGGTAAGTCTTTTTAAGTGTGTTTTTTTTTATTACATTTTTTTTGTTCCCCCCCCTTGATGCATATAACCTTGTTTACATTTCTGATTTACTTTTGTTTTGGTTTTTATTTTTTGTTATCCTGTTAACATCTTAGTGTATCTTGCAGGGTTTTTTGTTTGTTTGTTTATTTATTTATTTTTTGACTGAAATGGATGCAGCAGTGTTTTGCAAATAGCAGCATTATTAAAAAAAAATAAATAAATAAATTAAGCCACTAAAATGTGATTAATGTGGATCACAGACCACGCCTACCAAAAACACAAACTTTTTGTACAACGTTGTGCGTGACCTATCAAAAGGGAAACAGTTTTCGGCTTGTATGTCTGGCCTGCAGTCTTGTGAGGGGAAAAAATAAATAATAGTAGTAATAATATGGTGAATTTGTGCGTGTGCGGCAGTTGCACGAACTCCAGCATGTCAGGGCATTGGGTGCATGCCATTCCAGGGAAAAAGAGTGCCGTATTTCACTCCAGGGTGCGGTTTGTACAAGTCAAAAGAGAGGACTTCACTGCGAAATCTGTTCACCAAAAGAATTCTGTTTGTGGCGCGCACTTTCTCGACAGTGACTATCATCAGGGTGACTTTCTTGAATATAGCATGGGATTTTGAAGCAAGCAGAGAGTCAGGTTGAAGTCAGATGCGGTACTGTCAGTGCACGTCAAATGTTTTTTTTTTTTTTTTTTTTTAAATAAATATAATTGAGATTTTATAGGAAACCACCATGAACACAGACACTATTACAGTCAAACCTGTCTAACGTGACCAGCGACCACAATTTCCTTACCCAGCAACCGTCTCAAACCTGTATTAAGCACCCTTACACAGGGCTATTGATATTACAAAAATATTGTTTTAAGTGGTATGTCCTGAATTCTAAGGAATACAGTAACTGTTTTACCTTTTATCTGTAATCGGTAAAACAACAGTGCTCTCTTGTAAAGGATGAGAGAAAATATGGAGAAACAAAAGGTCCTCCCTAGATGACAGAACTAAAATTATTAAACTTGTAAATACAGTAAGTGCCAGAAAAAACTGCTGAAAAAATCGTCTCTTTTAATTTTGTTCTCACTCTTGCCTGGGAACTAGGTAGCTTCCAAATGTGTCCATTTCGTGTTGTGTTGTTCTTTCCTGCTAATTTCATAGCATGTTCTCATAATTGGGATGCAGCGGCTTAAAACTTAAAGGCAAACCATTAAGTAAAATACCGAAATGTTCAAGCCATACTTTAAGAGTATGAAAACAATGTGCGTGGTGATCAAAGAAGATCTCGTGCTTCTGCTGGCGTTGGTTTGAGGATGCAATGAATCAACACAAGGCAGACACAGGCATTGAAATTTGCAAAGGATTTAAAACATGTTGTGTGACCTGAGACAGGCAAGCATTCACTACTTTCACAAAATAATTTGTTTTATAAATGCATTATCTAAATGAATGTTATTAAATTACTTACTTCCTTTTGTTCATATTACATCTTCTGGCTTTTACAGTGTATATAAGACATACATAATTACCAGAAAGCATGTCAGAGACAAGTAGAACATTCATAAGTTATGGGCCCTCTTTTGAGAGGCCGCTATTAGACTGTCCCTTGAGTGGTCTCTTAATACAGGTTTGACTGTGTGTTTATATCTGTGTATTAGCCCAAATATAAGGCAAGGCTTTTTAAAAAAAATTTGTAATGAAAATAAGATTTGAAAAAAACAACTCGCCTTGTCAAGGCTATTGTGAAAGTGCGTATTGAGTACAGTATACAGTAATGAAAATTGATAAAACTAGCTGCAGTGATCATGTGGAAAAACAGTGGATTGAAAAGGGGTCAAGTATCAAAGGGATTAGAAAGAAGTTATGATGCAATTGCAATTATTCTGCTGCTGAAAAATTTGTCGCCTAAAACAACACAGGTGGAGACAAAATAACTGCTATTGAACGCCCACTTGGAGGAAATCATTTTGTGCACTGTGTGGGTTGTCTGTTTATTAATTTCCTTGCTTACCTAACGAGTAAGTTACAGTATTTCAGTTGCATTACTATTTTTGACAGAAACCTACAGTCTGGCAACAAATTAAATCAGCAAAAATGGAGAGGAAGGAGCTCCATGTGACATTCATGGATTTGGCTAATGCATATGGTTCAGTGCCATATTTTTCCAATGTACCGATGACAATAACAAATTTAATGAAAGCCTGCTTTGGAGATTTGCAATTTAGTTTTTCAACTTCAGAATTCAGCACTACATGGCAATGCCTAGAAGTTGGAATAATGGCAGGATGTACCATTTCTCCACTGGCTTTTACCATGGCAATGGAAGTAATTATTAGGGCATCAAATGGGTAGTGGGAGGAGAGCGCTTGGCTTCTGGAATGCGACTACCACCAATTCCTGCATACATGGATGACATGACAACAATGACTACAACCGTAGCCTGCACTAATCGGTTATTGGGCAAATTAACCAATAACATTGAATGGGCACGAATGCAATTCAAGCCCACTAAATCAAGGAACATCTCTGTAATTAAAGGCAAAGTAGTAGATAAAGGGTTCTACATTAATGGTGAGGCAATATCAACAGTGTCCGAGAAGCCAGTGAAAAGTCTAGGGAGATGGTACGACGGGGAACTAAAGGACACAGTTTGTGTGGAAGAAGTTAGACAACAAGCAGTGGAAGGGTTGAAGAGCATAGACAGCAGCGCTTTACCAGGCAAACTGAAACTCTGGTGCTTTCAGTTTGGTCTACTGCCAAGACTGCTGTGGCCACTGACTGTTTACAAGGTTATCTTGACAACAGTTGAGAAGCTGGAAGCTTTAATCAGTTCATACGTCAGGAAATGGTTAGGAGTTCCACGCTGCCTCAGCAGAGTGGGACTTTCTGGTAAAGGAATACTACAGCTACCAATCTCTGCTCTAACAGAAGACTTTAAGTGCAGCAAAGTCTAACTGGAAATGACATTAATAGATTCACGCGACAAATGGGTGGGCGAGGATACCTCATGTCCTTTGTGTTCATCACCTGCAACATTAAGGCACATTTTAACAGGATGTAAGGTGGGTCTTAGCCAAGGACGGTTTACATGGCGCCATGACCAGGTGCTGCAGTGTTTGGCCTTAGCATTGGAAGACAAGCATAACCTGACCAATAAGTTGCCACCAGTTCCATCAAAGCATTACACACAAAAGACAATATTCCTCCGTCCAGGAGAGCAACCACCAAGAAAAGGTGTTAAAACCAAGCCTTGCCCAGGAAAACTGGAAGATGCTGGCAGATGTTGGTCAACAGCTTATTTTTCCACCTGAGATTGCCACCACTAACTTTGGACCAGTCATTGTCTGGATTTTGGAAGGTCACAACTCTTATTTCTTGTCGATCTCCATTTAGTCGCTGCTTCTGTTGATCAGTGGGATCCCACTGCCTCGCTGGTGGTTCAGAAATGTAGGGTTGTGGCACATGTTCCCTAAAATTAATTGGGACTTTGACTTCATCTTCAATGTTTTCAGCGGCAGTCACCATGTGTGTTTACCTCTTCATACGTAACTTCCGGTTTTATTCCGACCAGCACGATTTTTGAGTGGGTGTGGCCATACACCACACAAAATCCATCATATCTTCCTTGTTTATTAATATTTTTTAACCACATAAAAACTGATTTATGAAGAAATCTGTACAGAAATGTATCTGTGTGTTTGACCTGCAAGATACATTTTAAGGCTGCTTAATACTTCAGTCATGCAACTGTCTAGCAGATCTAAATCAGCCTCAACACTGAGATTGGTAGGTGTATTTGTTCTGGTCTAGCAATCAAAATAAACAGAACAAATGAAACTGAAGTAGTTTCAGACTCTTAATGGAATTTTAGCAAAAGTTTTATAAAGAGGAAGAAAATATGTGTGGGGGGGGGGGGGTAAATAAACTGATGCATTTTATTACATTTTCTGGACTGGTGATGTTTTCTCTGAGTTACTGAGAATGAGAATCAAAGCAGTTGGTTTCTGGGAGTTGGAGTTCTTCTAAAAGGAATGAAAGTCAGGATGTTTCCTTTTTGTCATGACTTTTTCATCACAATATGTGATAACATGTTAATGTTGTAATATTATAATCTGCATTCGTGTAGTAATAACTTTTACTGCACAGCACAGTTAATGAAAACCTGACCACAAAATGCGTGTATTATTAGGGCTATCCTTAATTGTATGAGAAAAGTGGTTACTGCATAGTGAACCATGCTGTGTCTCCAAAATATTGATATGCTTGACATTCACTCTCGTATATCATTTATTTTTCTCTTTACTTAGAGTACCCGAGTCATGTGGACTCCTCCCTTGCGAGAGAGTTTCTCTTACCCGTTCCTTGTGCTTCAGATGCTGCTTTTAACATACATCCTCAGGTAATGTAACCATATGTGAAGTTCTATTACAAATGTATGGGGGTTATCCTAACACAATATTTTCTTTAGATTTAAACTCTCTGAACTGTAATTTTTTTTCTTCTTTTTTCAGGAGTCCAAGACCAGGAAAAGTTGCCTTTGTTGCCCTCGGTGTTTCTAATGTCTTTTTCATGCTTCCTTGGCAGTTTGCCCAGTTTGTTTTACTTACTCAGGTAAGAGACATTGCAAACGTGTACTATGACTGTGACTGTTTTAAAACACAACAATTAATAAAATGATCTTGTAGAAAAAATAACTAATTAGTGCTCTACATTTTTTTTAATTTGATGTGCTCTTTTTAACAATTGTAAAAGTAGTCAAGCCTTTACTTGTGTATTTCTTGACCTCTGCTTCAATTAATCATGTTATTTGTATTTTCAGATTGCGTCCTTATTTGCTGCACATATTGTGGGTTATCTGGGCTATGTAAAGCTACGGTCACTCTTATATGTCCACATGGTAGTATTTTTTTTTTTTTTCATTATATATTGTGTGTGTGTGTAAAGGGGAGTAAGTGTATCAGGCTAATGTGTATGACTCCAAATCAGGATTTTCTCTGGGTTTTATATTTGTGTTGTCACTAATCCTTTCTGTAAACTTCATCACTGGAGAAATTCAGTTGTGATTTAATCAAGAAAATTTACTTCATCTCACATGTACATCAATAAAGAGAGATTTTTTTTTTTTTCCTATTCTTTAACTGTGTTCTGTAGATTTAAAAAAAAAGAAGTACACTATTGTAAACATCAGTCCAGGTACAGTTCCAGGAGGAGTAGTTCTAATAAGTGCACACAGAGAACAAATGTTATTTATAACCATGCTGTAAAAGAGGTTTAAAAGAGAATTTGCTGCAGCAACATAAGTATCAACTTTTATTTTAATGATAATCAGTGGCAAGTAACATGGCGAGTTACCAATTGGTACTGTGTAGACTTAGATTTATTGTAATGTGTGCTCTTTTATTTGTTAAGAAAAAGAATGTGGACAGGGCTTTGATCATGTTGTGTTTACATGTTTGGAAATAGGTAGACTCTGTTTGTTAACTGGCAGTTAAGTTTAGTTTAAAATGACAATTGGGACTTCATACTGTATGCTGGTGGTGGTCTGGAGGTACCGTTAGTAACCAACATGTTTTATTGGTGTATTGGGTGCTAGAACATAATTACCGGTAGATGCCCAAAGGCTGAATTCAGTCTGTTCTTTGCAAGATAAAAGGCAGATCACATAGCTGATAACGTGGCATCCCTTTCTTTGCGAAACGTATTGCTGAGGCACGCAATCTGTACATGGCTGCATTGCTTGTGCTTCTGTAGCAGCAACGTGATCTTTTGTACGGCTGTGTTTCGTCAGGCTTTCAGGAAATCTGGTCACCCTTTCGCAAAAGGCATTGTTTTTGTTTGCTGCAACGCAATAACTACATTCTTATCGTAATGTTTCTCTTTCAGATTTCCCTGTTAGTTTGCTTTGTTTTGATGTTTGGAAATGCCATGCTGTTAACATCCTTTTATGCGTCGTCGCTTGTAACAATTTGGGTAAGTGTGTGTATATATGTATGTATGTGTATATATGTGTGTGTGTGTGTATGTGTATATATATATATATATATATATATATATATATATATATATATATATATATATATATATATATATATATATATAATGTGTGTGTACATGAGAGATGATCCTGACTCAGTCGTTTAGAAAATTGAATATAACTCCTAATAGATTATGGAGAATAAAAATAATTGTCATTGTCGCATATGGTAAAGAAAAACAACTCGGGATACAATAGTTTTATTATTAATTTACCTGTATACTTGAATAACAAAGAGTGATCCATGTTTAACATTTAGTATAAACCACCTCTGTCAATGTGGTTATTTGTAATAAAACCTTTTATTCATTCTTTCTTTTTTCAGGGAATCATTGAAAATAGAACACAAATTTCACAATTCTGCAAAACAGCTGTTTTGACATGTGTAAGTGATGGCACACAAACCTTAAACAACAAAGCTATTTTGTGTTGTCTATTTTATAATTTTTAAAAAATCCTTTCATGTGCTGTATTCTAATTATTTGTATCTTTATTCACAGGTTGCTCAAGGTGTTGGCTGGTTAATATCTACAGTTTTCTTAAAATTTTTGACTTCAGTCATTCTTGGAGTTAGTGATGATGTAAGTTGCATAGCACATGAAATGTTCTTTTTATAGATTTATTATTATTATTCCTGAACTATACTCCCACTCGGGCCAAGTGGGAGAATGACATATTTGTTTTAATATTAACTTTTCTTTTTTTTTTTAAAACCTAGGCCCACATAAGCAATTTAATAAAATCGAAGTTTACAAGTTATAAAGATTTTGATACACTGATGTACACCTGTGCTGCTGAATTTGACTTCATTGAAAAAGAGGTAAATATTTTTTAGAGAAATGTATTAGTCTATAATTTAATACCCTGAATGTCGGTCATTTTGGAAGGTAATTTCTTTCTCAAGTTTTACAGTAAACCATTCTTCTGTTTGATTTCAGACTCCTGTGAAATATTTAAAAACGCTGCTTCTGCCTATTATTCTCTGCGTGTCTGTGGTAATTATACAAAAGGTGAGGCTCTCTTACTTTTGAGAAGCAGACCTAAATTATTTTTACTCTGTAGATTAGAAAATATATTTGTTGTAAGGCTTGTATCCCAAGCTTTCAAGACCTCAAAGGTCTGTTCTTTTACATGAAAAAAAGGCCTTGAGGTCTTGGAAATTTGTGATCAATTATTGGTTAGTTAGTCCAATAAAAGGTATCGCATGTTCTCTTTGTCTGTCATCTCTTGACTGATACAGCTACCATTTTATCTATTAACGACTGTGTTATGTTACAAATTCATGAAACAATAATTATTTTATATTACATCTATGCTCCCTAAACAGTTCAGCAGTAAACAGTAGACATTTACCATCAAGTTTTTAAATTATTATGCAATTTTCTGTTTCCTAAATGTGGTGCACTTTCTTAGCTACACAATCACTGATATATATATAATTTTTTTTTTTTTCATTTATTTTTTTTACAGACTGTAACAGAAGTCTGGGGAATGTTAAGAATGAGTGAAAAGAAAGGAGAGGGCAGTGAACACACAGTTTCCCAAAAGTAAGCTCTTCTGTATTGCAAGAAGTGATTTTGCTTTACTATTTGATGCTATTGTGAAAATGTTGTGACAGCTTGTTAAGTGGTTTTACAAAGCCATTTGCAAATTTAAGTAATGCTATGAAATTATGAATGTGATGTTTATAGTGGTCAAGTTACAGAAAGTCCACCCACATGAATGTGTCTAGTTCAGCTGGACATTTCATGTTGTGAAATGCTCTGGTCTGATATAAAACGTCAAGAACAGAAAAAACTGTATGTAGGTTGGGGTAATTTAAGTGTGTTGTGAAGGTAGTAGTCAAGGTTTTTTATGGAACTCTGTGAAGTTGTTTATTAATAGATTGTAATGATTCCTTCCATTTCAGGACAGCATATTTTGCAAATGGAGAGGTACGGATTACATTTTTTTTTTTTTTTTTAAATATACTACTTTGGCATAATGTTGTCATATCTGTTTTACTAAATAAAGTAGCCCAGACACGTAGCCTTTTGATGCAGGTGACTTGAGACTGATTAGTAATAGGCTACTATTCATGTATTAAATTATATCTTAGATCCAGCGACTTAAAAGTGAGATGGTTTTGCTTTGACTACAGAATTATTGGTATCATTTTTAATGAGGATCCTAAGCATGGCCATTTTAATTAATAACAGTCTTGTGTTTCCTTTTTCCAGATGGTTTACCATGTTTTGCAGTTAATAGCTTTTACAGTGCTTGCAGTCCTAATCATGAGATTAAAGCTTTTTCTTACTCCTCATATGTGCATTATGGCATCATTGATATGTTCAAGGCAGGTAAGAAATTCTGAAATTAATGTCAAGTTCTTATTTTATTGTTTCCCCCCCCCACCCCCCGTTTGAATTCATGAGAAATACCAAGAAGCATAAAAAGTTGATAACAATATGATGCAACTTTCATAGCCCTGAACAACGTCCACAGACAGGGAATTTGATTACCTATGTTATCCTCAACCTGGGGTAATTCAGTTTTCAGATCTATTCTGTTTGGTTTTACAGTCTGTGCCGCTTCATCGGGACGCCTCGGAAAAAGAGAAAATATCCAGAGTAAGCGGCTGTCCCAATTAAATGAGAGGCAGTTGAGAGGATCTTGGTCACACTTTTATTCTTAATGAAAAGAAAAATAATTAAATCACATCACATTGATTTAAATGTAATACACTATTTAGAATACAAGTGTTTTTTTTTGTTTGTTTTTTATTCATAAACAAAATTAATTGCACCTGCAATGTTGACATGCCAAACTGTCTTTGCAATAGCAGCCTGAGAAACCACAGGCGGCTCCTCCTTCAAGAGTTCAGCGTGGTTTACACAAGTCACAGTGTAACCACGTACTCTCTGCACTGACTGCACACATCTTCGTTCATCATTTGAAAATACTGTATCCCAATTAAACGAAGTGATGTCCCAATTAAACATAAATAGCATTGGGCAGAACCGTCACCCAGAGTTGTATCCCATTTAAGCAGAATTCCCGATTTTACACGGCGCCGACTGTATTTATGTTCATCATGTTATTTGTACCAACAGTCAGACCAATCTGTGCCATAGC
Organism: Polyodon spathula; assembly: GCF_017654505.1. Taxonomy (NCBI): domain Eukaryota; kingdom Metazoa; phylum Chordata; class Actinopteri; order Acipenseriformes; family Polyodontidae; genus Polyodon; species Polyodon spathula. Next base: position 63,791,499 of record NC_054537.1, read on the forward strand.
ACAATAATGGGCAAGTTATGTGCTTGATCACCCAAGTGCAGCAGTACCCTAAATGTTATACATTTTCTAGAAATAAAACAAACCTGTCGGACAATTGATGAAACCTGATCCATTTCAATACAGTAGTTACATTAAACAAAAAAAGAGTTATTTGTGTTAGTCATTGTAATCCTGATTATCCTAATCTTTGTCTCTTCTGCCCATACTGTCTGACGTAGCTTGTCACTTGTTTTGTTCCAGCTGTTTTGGTGGATAAAATGGCAATACAATCACCATGGGATGGTGTTGGTGATCATAGTGGTCATGTCTGTTCAAGGGCTTGCTAACCTGAGGAATCAGTGGAGCATCATGGGAGAGTTCAGTAACATCCCACAGGAGGAGCTTTTAGAGTGGATCAAAGCCAACACCAAATCAGGTAAATGCTTACAATGGAATGGCCATCAACCAGACACTGCTACACATGGTGTTTGCTCTTGCAACTTGGACCTCAGCTGGCTTCGAGTGGATCAGATTAGACTTGAGCACTGACCTGAGTTGGCTTTGGCCCAGTATGCGCATGCATAGCCCTTGAACTGTAGTGCGTGCTTGATTAAGTCATATTGACCACCCCTTGTGTGAAGACATTTAACCTCCCCAAAGCGGAGGCGGAACCATTTAAATCAACGACAAGCCTGTCATTGTGTCACTTGTGTGTTTTTAATTCAAGGTTGTCGTTCCGTGCTAATTACGATTTAATTTTGCTATCAGTAATGGAGCGAGGCATTGAAAACTTGCATATCGGGCATTTAAAGTAACTGGTGGTGTTGTATACATTTACACATCAGTCTGACAATTCTTCTTATATGTAAATTCAAACAAAACATTTACATAACATGAATGACCTACAATTTGTAGTTTTTAGAAGTAAAATGACAATGTGCAATACATACAAATAAAGGAAAATAAATGGATACATACACAGTACCATGGTGTCTGAAGGTTTAAGTAGAAAGGAATAGAAGGTCATTACGTCATTAACTATGTAGTAAATTACATCACAAATGTTAGATTTAGATACAAATAAGTGAGTGTGGTTACCGTGGTATCAAAAGCATATAAATACCTCCACTGTTCGTTATCAAATACACTTTCCCTTGACAAAGGTATGTAAACCTACCGAAACCTTTCGTTTACATTTATTTTATTTATTTTTTTGCAGATGATGTTTTTGCAGGTGCCATGCCAACAATGGCAAGTGTTAAGTTGTCAGCAGAGAGACCTGTTGTGAACCATCCACATTATGAAGATGCTGGGCTGAGGTTAGTTCATTAAAAATATGAATTGATCCTTTCTGTCTGTCTGTCAAAATCTAAGTGGTAAACTCAATAACTTTCATAGACTTTTATAGACTCTTATTTAATTTGGGTAGTATCTGAAAAACTGTTCGTTTTTTATGTTACTGTAGTGCGACATGAGAATGTGTTTATTGTTGCTTAAGTAAGAAGATGTGTAACTGGTTCGCGTTTTTGATCTTCTGTACTTCTTCAGAGCAAGAACAAAATTGGTGTATTCTATGTACAGCCGCAAAACAGCAGAGGAAGTCAAATGGAATTTAATGAAACTTCAAGTGGATTATTTTGTTTTAGAAGATTCTTGGTGTACAAGACGGACCAGGTAACCTACAGCTACCCTGCAAATACATTCCTGTTTGCTTGTTATTTTTATTTATTTATCTTTTTAATGATCTTCTTATCCCACACAGGGGATGCGTTTCCCCTGGTGTTGGGAATGTAGTGGAGTTGTAAATCTGTTTTATATATCTAGAGAACTGGTTCACTAAGCATATTCTTTAGCATAAGTTCAATTCTTATAGCTCATTAATACCAGCAGCAATACCAATCAGCAATACCAACAGTGAAAAGTCTAGGGAGATTGTAGGACGGGGAACTAAAGGACACAGTTTGTGTGGAAGAAGTTAGACAACAAGCAGTGGAAGGGTTGAAGAGCATAGACAGCAGCGCTTTACCAGGCAAACTGAAACTCTGTTGCTATCAGTTTGGTCTGCTGCTAAGACTGCTGTGGCCACTGACTGTGTACGAGGTGTTCTTGACAACAGTTGAGAAGCTGGAAGCTTTAATCAGTTCATATGTCAGGAAATGGTTGGGAGTTCCACGCTGCCTCAGCAGAGTGGGACTTTATGGTAAAGGAATTCTGCAGCTACCAATCTCTGCTCTAACGGAGAAGTTTAAGTGCGCCAAAGTCTGACTGGAAATTACATTAGTAGATTCACGCGACAAATGCGTAAGGGAGGCAGCACCTGTGTGGAAAACTGGAAGAAAATGGACGTCAGAGAAAGCTGTGGAAGAAGCTAAGGCTGCCCTTAAATCGGATATATTATGGGGCAAGTTCAGCATGGAAAAGGAGGTTTTGGTCTCGGTTCCGCTCCTCCTACATGGCACAAGGCCACCCCGGCTCAACGGAGGAAGCTGGTAGTCAATGAGGTGCAAAAGCAGGAGGAGAGAATCAGGTGTGTAAAGGCTGTTTTCCAGGCCAAGCCGGGAGAATGGATGAGATGGGAGAGTGTGGAACAACGCAAGATCGGTTGGCAATACCTATGGACAATCTAACAGAGCAGGATCAGTCTCCTCATCAGATCAGCATATGATGTTCTCCCATAGAACCTAAACCTCTGGGTGGGTGAGGATCCCTCATGTCCTTTGTGTTCATCACCTTCAACGTTAAGGCACATTTTGACCGGATTTAAGGTGGGTCTTAGCCAAGGACGGTTTACTTGGCGCCATGACCAGGTGCTGCGATGTTTGGCCTTAGCATTGGAAGACAAGCGTAACTTGACCAATAAGTTGCCACCAGTTCCATCAAAGCTTTACACACAAAAGACAATATTCCTCCGTCCAGGAGAGCAACCACAGTTAAAAGGTGTTAAAACCAAGCCTCGCTCAGGACAGCTGGAAGATGCTGGCAGATGTTGGTCAACGGCTTATTTTTCCACCTGAGATTTGCTACCAGTAACCTTCGACCAGACATTGTCTTGTGGTCTGGATCAGCACGCCCTGTTCATCTGGTAGAGTTAACAGTGCCATGGGAAGATGCTGTGGATGATGCGTATGAGAGGAAGAAACTTTGGTATGCTCAACTAGGTGCTGAAGCGGAACAGCGAGGATGGAGAGTCCGAGTTTACCCAGTGGAGGTGGTTTGTCGAGGATTTGTGGCACACTCTACAACCCGGTTTCTCAGAGATGTTGGGTTCAGTGACCAAAAGTTGCGTCGCACAGTGAAGAACTTGGGGGGATGAAGGGGGGTGATGCTGGGACGCCAGAATCACTTTTGAGCCCTCCCTTGAAGTGTCGTGGGCTAGACAACGAAACACTGAGGATGGAAGGTGCCCACTTGAAGACCGCAGAGATGTACCCTACTTAGCTCGGTTGTCATGCTGATGCACTAGGGAGACCGCACTGGGTTGATCCCCGGAGCCAGCATCGCAGCCGTTGTGTGTGCTGATGCGCTGGGGTGGCAAAATGAGCTTATCCCTGGAGCCAGCATTACACTTCAACAATTAACCCCAGAAAGAAGGATATCTGCATCATCAAATGGAAAACAACGCAAATGGATGGAGATACAGATAGATCACATTAGTTTACTGCAAAGCTACGTCTTAGTTGGCGCTTATCTTGGCGAGAGCCGAGTTCAAAACAGCATGAAGTTCAACATCTACTCTCATGTAATGGAAATCATTAGTTTTGTATTAATGAACCACTTATGAGAAATAAACAGTTAAGAATTCCAGTACATCTTTTCCTGCGTATAGATGCCATCCCGTGCATAAGGCGATGTTCAAGTTTAAAAGAAAAAAATTAATAAATTTAAATTATTTTTAAAAACTATTAAACGATAATATATTTTTGTTTAACAGTTCCAGAATACAATCTTTTGTTTTTGTGATTTGAAAAGCATTGTGTGTGTAGGATCTGTTATCCCCCACTGGGGATGAATTCCCCTGCGACGCGGATGTAGTGAAGATTATCATCCTCTTTGTCATTATACAGAGCTTTAATTTGGAATTTACAGCCGCGGTGGGGGATGTATGTTCCTGGCATACTTGTTACAACAGAATTCATTTGGGACAGTTTGAGCTGCCCAATCTGCATATGATGTTATAACAGACACCCTGTACACAATACATCAACTTTGTATACATTAAGTAGTATTATAGTCACAAAAATAAACAGAAAAACACTTGTAAAATCTTGATGCAACCTTTCTGAAAATGTGTTCTTTTACTTTGCAGGCCTGGTTGTAGCATGCCAGAGATATGGGATATTGAGGACCCTTACCATGCTGGCAAGACCCCCATATGTACATTGTTAGCTGTTAATCCCCAACCTCATTTTGTGAAAGTGTTTGAAAACAATGTTTACAGTGTCTTAAAGCTTACCAAAGATACGTAAACAATTGTACTTTGTGACAGCTAATAAGATCTAAAGATTAACACCTTCACTGTTGCAGCCCAATGTGTAGAGGCAGACACCTCTGTTGTGATCATTTGGGACCAGGGTCACAAGTCCATGTTGGTACCCAGTATTCAGCTCTTTTTTTTTTTTTTTTAATGTTTTAAAATATCAGAACTGTGTAGGAATATTTAGTATGTTGAGTTAGGCGTTTTAATCGGGGGAACTACAGTTGAGTTCAATTAAAAATATTAACTGTCTCCTCTTCTATTATTCGTAAGTTTTTTTTTTTTTTTTTTTTTTTTTTAAGATCTGGTCAGTGTGGCCACCATGACTGACCCCCTTATGGTTCAGAGTTATTCCTTTGAAACATGTATAGTAATTTTTCCAGAGGACAGATTACGGGAAAAAAAGAAACTTGGTGCATAACTGAGAAACTAGAAAACAAATGTGTACACAGGGATGACTTACTCCCCTAATGCTTGTTTTAATTGTGTTTTAAAACTAATCTTTACATATTTTTAATTACTAGTTTGATTTTTAACAGTGTTTAAACCTACCATAGGATTGACTTAAGAACCACTTTGATGTGCTGACAGAGAAAGCACAGTGTAAGTTATTGAATGTGTTTTAGTTTTTTGGGGTCATTTCTATTTCCAAATAATCTGGGAAAGCTGCCAATTGAGAGACAACCTTTGAAATGTCAAACAGAAGGCAACTGTGTATCATGTTTTTGGATTTGTTCTTTGTTGTTTTTTTAATGCCTTCCTTTCTAAAATATAGATGTACTTATGATGCCCCAGAATTAAACATTAACTAGTAGATTGATGCTTTGCTATTTTTCTGAGTAAAAATAAGGGTATGTGGTTTACTTCAGTTATGTCTCAGAGATGACTAATGGTTTTTTTTTTGTTCTTTTTATTATCTTTTTTTTTTTTTTTTACCTCAAGTTGTTACAATATTGTAGTGCAATTAATCTTGCACTATAGTAAAGTGCAGAATGCCAAAATGTTTAATCTCTTCTTTTAGGGCAAAGTGAGCACATAACAAGTCATATGCAAAGAATATTGTTATTGTATTACCATTTGTGTGCTTGAACTTAAACCCATGTGCAAAAGGGTTCTACAAATATAGGGTCTTGAAATTAAGGTGTACTTTTCTATATCCTTAAAAAAAAAAAAAAAAAAAAAAATTTTTGCATATTGATGTCTTTTGAAGTTTTGTTACACAATTAATTGATTATTGGGTAGATATGGTGAATGGTAAAAGCAAAACTAATGTATGTATTCATGAATGGGAGGCAATAAACTGGTACACCAACAGTAGGAGAACGTAATGCAGCACATATGCTTAGCTAATCCTGACCAATAATTACACAGGATCTCCTTTGACAGTTTTTTTTTTGTTTGTTTGTTTTTTACCCCAAGAAATTACTTCTGTTGAAGTTGGAGCAGTATAGTCAGTTTTTTTTAAAGATTGATACATAAATTCATTTTGAGCCTGCTGCAGTTTTTTAAATTAGATTTGCCACTGTTAATTGTGGTATGTCTGTGATGAACATACTAAAACAGTTTTTTGTTCTGAGCCTGTTAAGCCATTTGAGTTTTTTTTTTTTTTTTTTTTTTTTTTACCCCAGTGTAACGCAAATCCTTTATCTGCTAGCACGTACATTACTGAACAATAGCCAATGTTTCAGGACAAACTTGCAGATCGTTCATTTAATAGTCCTTTAAGCTTGTATAGATAAAGTGCCTCGTCATCCTCCTACAAACAGTATATCCCTTGTATTCTGAATGCATTATGGAATTAAAACCGGTGTAAGATGTGTAACAGTATTATATATTTTTTTTATTATTGTTTACAAAATGTAATTGCTTTTTATTGTAAAAGGGATTTTCTTTCTATGTTTTACATAGTGTTTTTTTTTTGTAAATTAAAGTAGCTTCTCTGGGTACCTGTGTCTGCATTGTAGACTTGTATTATATGTTAGTTCGTGTTTTTTCTTTTGTGTATTTGAAACAACAGGTTTATGCAAGTTGTAAAGACTTGAACTGTGTTGTGAACAAACAGAAAATAAGCTACTTTTAACACAAAATAGTAAATATGAACTGGAGAGGATGGCTGTAGTGGAAAATTATTGCCCTAGGGGAAGACTATTGTTGCAGACTGGGCTATAATGACTGAAGCCGAGGGCTGCTTGCATTGCACCCTGGAGGTAACAATAGTCTTCACGAGGGACATTTTATTTTCCACTATGAATGGAGTCAGCAGTACATATTTAATATATGAATATATGGTCAAGAAAATAAGTGAGTTGGATAGTAAATATGACTATCCCATAGTTAGCAAAGTCTTTTTGGTGTACAGCTCTCCGTCTGGCATGCTGACTGCAGCGCGATTTGTTACTACAATTTATTTTACTGCTGCATAATTTGTGTTGCAAATCAGATTTGGAGCTTGATCTAAGAAAACTAATAATCCTAATTCAGTTGTTTTTAATTTATTATTTTTTTTTTTTCAATATGTTTTACCTGTTATGTAAAAGAATAACTACAGTACTGTGATGTCCTCCATTTATTAGTGTCTATTTTCTGGGTTGCAGCAAGATCACAAACTTATCTTATATGTTAGAACATTTATATGAAGCAATAATTCCTACATCACAGACTCTTGTCCGTCCGTCCGTCCGTCCGTCCGTCCCCCCCCCCTTCCTGCTGCTTCTGTGGTGATTCCTTTGAGCACCTCCCTATTAGCTTTTCCTGGGAAAAACGAACAAAAAAAGCCCAGTCTCAGTGGTAGGTAAACAAAGGCTATGTGATTAAGAGGGCTTTTTTTAAAATTTACTGAAATCTCTGAATGTCAAAGTTGATAGCTAACAATGTGCCCTTCATAGTAAATCATTATTTGCTGGTTTATGTAGCGTTATATGGCATGAGCTTAAATTTGTATTCTGTCCTCCATGCATAACACAGATATCCTGTATAGAAGTGTCTGAATGAAGAGGTGCAGACAAGCGTCACGTGATTATTTTCTATGAAAGGCATATTATCTTTCAATTGACCTACATATGTATGCGATCATAATTCTCTGATGGTCTGTCAGGGCACTGTGTCTACATTTAATTAAATTATTTAATTGAATAAATCTGACAGTGCTTCTGAGATTAAGTATAGCTACAGATGAAGTAATTTCATATTGGAGATATTATAACAGCCACAGGGGTACTACAGGCATGTGATTTGGTTGAAATGTAACCAGACACTAATATTGAGTAGTAAATAACTTATTTTTATATAGCAGATATGAATTACAGTGTCTCTCAAAAGTATTCACCCCCCTTGGACTTTTCCACATTTTATTGTGTTACAACATGGAATCAAAATGGATTAGGAGTTTTTGCCACTGATCAACACAAAACAAGTCCATAATGTCAAAGTGAAAAATAACATATACAAATTGTTCTAAATTAATTACAAATACAAACAGCACATATTTGCATAAGTATTCACCCCCTTGAGTCAATATTTGGTAGAGGCACCTTTGGCAGCAATTACAGCCATGAGTCTATTTGGATAAGTCTCTACCAGCTTTGCACACCTGGACACTGCAATTTTTGGCCATTTTTCTTTGCAAAATTGCTCAAACACCGTCAAGTTGGATGGGGACCTTTTGGTGAACACCAATTTTCAACTCTTTCCACCTATTCTCAATTGCATTGAGGTCTGGGCTTTGACTGGGCCACTCCAGGACATTGACCTTTTTGTTTTTAAGCCACTCCAGTATAGGTTTGGCTATATGTTTGGGGTCATTGTCCTGCTGGAAGATGAATCTTCTCCCAAGTCCCAGGTCTCTTGCAGACTTCAGCAGGTTTTCCTCCAGGATTTCTGGCAAACTCTAGCAGAGATTTGATGTGAATTTTTTTTTCAACAATGGCTTTTTGCCACTCTTCCATAAAGGCCAGTTTTGTGAAGCACCAAGGCTATTGTTGCCGTATGCACAGTGTCTCCCAGCTCAGCCGTGGAAGACTGTAACTCCATTAGAGTTGCCATAGGCCTCTTGGTGGCCTCCCTGACTAGTGCCCTTCTCGCCCGGATACACAGTTTTTGAGGACGGCCTGTTCTAGACAGATTCACAGTTGTGCCATATTCTCTCCATTTCTTAGTAATGGACTTTACTGTGCTCCAGGGGATATTCAGTACCTTGGAAATGTTCTTATATCCTACCCCTGATTGATGCTTTTGAAGAACCTTATTCCGGATTTCCATTGAATGTTCCTTCGTCTTCATGATGTAGTTTATGTTAGGAAATGTACTAACCAACTGTGGGACCTCCCAGAGACAGGTGTATTTAACCTGAAATCATGTGAAACACCTTAATTGCACACAGGTGGAGTCCATTCAACCAATTACACTATGTAACACAAGTTTTGTTCCTGGGTAGTAAGTGTTATTTCCTAATTGCTTATGCCTCAAAAGTATAGAAAATGGCTATTATTCCCCACAGACTTTGCTTTTGTGACCAGGACAGTGATATTTTGAAATTTACCTATTTCCAGTGAGAAAACGGGCGAATTTGTGTCCGTTCACAAAGTCAGAAAAAAACAACATTTAGAAGTGAGTAGTTTTTCGAGATTTATGATTATACTGTAAATCACTTTCACGAATCAGCCCCCAAATGTAGTCTCCCATCATGTTCTCTTTATACTGTCCTTGGTAGCGGCGTTCAAAGTCCGGTATGTCCAGTATAGCTGTCCCAAAGGCAAAGATAGCAGGGAAACTTGGTAACACCGCCTTGGAGACCCAACAGGAATGCCGCCATTTTGAAGTCTCCTATGACCTCCCAGCTGTACTCATCATACTTCAAGGTGTCCAGCAAAAGGTCTTAATGCTGTTGTAATCCTCTTTGAGGTGCACCAAGTGAGCCAGGGGAAGAGACGGGTACTTGTTACCATTATAGAGCAGCACGGCTTTGAGGCTCCTGGATGAGCTGTCAATGAAGAGGCGCCACTCATTCTGGTTACAGGCGATTCCGATTGCCTCGAACAGACTGGTCACATTGTGGCAGAAGCAGAGCCCGTCTTGACGGGTGAAGAAGCTGGAAAAAGGTTGGTGACGCTTCCTCTGATCTGCGACTTGCACACTTTCATCCAACAAGTTCCACTGCTTGAGCCTAGATGTCAAAAGCTCGGCATTGGACTTGGTGAGTCGTTGAGGTCTTTTTGGTTGGGGTAGTATGGGTTTCTCTCCTCAGCTCCACCTCTGAAATTGTCATCTGGATCTACAACGTCTTCCTCGCTCTCTGACTTGCTGCTCTCGTCTAAAGACGACTGCTCTCTCTCCGGAGGAGTGGGTACGGGGAGCTCATGGCAGTGTGGCACCGGGGCGATGGATGAAGGAAGGTCCGGATACGTGATAGCAGGTGCATTCTTGCCAGTCCGACATTTGGAAGGGTCCACCATGCAGAAGTAGCAGTTGCTTGAGTGGTCAGTGGGTCCCCGCCAAATTCTTGGGATAGCGAACTTCATGGCTCTCTTTTCCCCTCTGTACCATCCTACAAAAATACATTTATTTCACCCATGACTAATGTGTAAGAGATTCTCGCAACATTTTTCATATATGATATATTTTTTCAATAACATTGAAAATTGTAAAACATTTTAAAATTAAAAACTTTTAGAATTTTAAAAATTTTAACAAATTTTATAACATAAAATTCCGAGCAACAATTGTCCATCTTACCTTCCAGAGTTTTTTTGCAGTGCTCGTAGGTGAAATGAGGTGCCCAGGGTTTGTCTTGATCCCCGACAGGCATGCCGAAATATGCCTTGTAGGCCTCACAAATCTTAGCAGATACTTTTTCGCTCTTGTCTTGATAAATTGGCCGCAGACATAGCAAAATGCGTCTGCCGGATGCTTGCAGCCTCTTGATGCCATCTCAGAAAAATGCAGATATGTATCCATTTAGGCAGCTGGAACTAAACTGAACTGGTGGGCTTAAGGCCCCTGTATGTATACTACTATTTATATTACTGGAAAGTTCTAGAAGTTACTCCAAGTTTACTCAGCACTGAATCTATCTGGAGTGTTCTGGAAAATAGGTACATTTCAAAATATCACTGTCCTGGTCACAAAAGCAAAGTTTGTGGGGAATAATAGCCATTTTCTATACTTTTGAGGCATAAGCAATTAAGAAATAACACTAACTACCCAGGAAAAAAAAAAAAAAAAAAAAAATTTGTTACAGTGTTATGTAGACTTTTTCAAGTGTGTTTTCAAGTTACATTTTGGACTGGATTGCTTAGGCTGCTTGAATGTATGTCGTCATTTAAAGGAAGGTCCTGTTAACTCTCTTCGGATTCAGAGGACTCCCAGGATTTTTCGTCTGTAGCAGGTCATTCCCCTGCAGCATCAAATGACGGTCAAATCACTCCTCCATTCCAGTCTCTGTTCAGTGGCTCTGTGAGATCCGAACAGCTTTCCCAACCAAGATTCTCTCAGTACTCCAGCTTCCCAAGAAGCTAATCTGTGTCATTCTAAATGACTCTGGGTCAGGATGCACCTCCAGAGCGACTATTCTGGAAGGACTGGACTTTAAATAAACTTATACAGTCCCTTCTTAAAAACGGAAATGCGATTCCAGCAGGTAGCGATCGAGAATCTCTATTTATTCTCTATTGCAAATCCATCTCTGCAGAACCTGTTCCCTCCTAAAAAGGCTCCCCAGCTACACTCAGCCGTTCAGCAGCCCCAACCAGAGAGAAGGCAGTCTGCGTCGGAAAAATTCACCCTGACAGCCAGCACTTCAAAACAGGAGGAACCTGCTTCAGCCAAATCAATCCAACAACAGCATTCCTTAATTTTTCAAAAGATTAAATCTTTTATGCAGAATTTTGCCGACTCATTATCCTCGGTCAGTACCTAACTGAGCGATTTAGGTAATAGGGTGACTAATATTGAACAAAAGAAGCAAATGTCAGCTCTTTAAGTTTTCTCTATTCCTGCAGTTACTCCAGTCAAAGCTACAGTTACTTCCGGTTCAGTTCTATCATTGGCACCTTGAATAGATCCACCCATCTTCAACATCGTCACTGCTCTAGCTTTTGGTTCCTCCTCCCCAACCAAAGCTAGACGGCATTCAATATCTCCACAAATTCGGCGCAGTATAATTGAAGGTAAGGACATTAATCTCGTTTCTTTACTAATGGCAGCATCAGAATTCCTAGATCACAGAGTAGTGGATTGCGGAGATCCCAGATTACTAAAAAATCTAACATTGGGGGAATTTGTCCTTGCTTTCTCCTTATTTATCCTAACCACAGAACTGAGTTAGGCTCCTACGAGTTTTATATTGTGGAATTGTCTGTCAGATACGGAGGGACTATGTTCTTCGAATATCATAAAGTGTTCTCAGCAAAAGCAGCAGCCACATTGGCAGCAGACAATCATTTAATCAATTGGGCTAAACACGATCCAGATTTATTTAACTGGATTTTCGGCAGCCTCAGAGCTAACACGTGGGGTCTGCACTTCCACGGGTCATTCAACATCCCTCTGCCCTAAGACTGCTCTAGCATGTACTTCTACAGCAGCACCTGGTACCACTGCTAATTATTCAAACAGATCTTCCTTTCCCAATCCAATACATTCCTCAGCTCTACCCGATCAATCCACAAGACAAGACAAATACAGGTGCAGAATTAGATTCACAGGAAGAAGACAAAAACAACTTCAACACCGGTTTCTGTTCAAACAGGCAATGTAATTTCATTCATATGTGCAGCAATTGTTGAGATGCTCACGTCAACTCCGTCTGCCTTTAAATCGCAGGTGACTTTCCCCAGTGCTCATAGTTTCCGCTCCCATTAAAATTCTGGCTTTATAAGAACATAAGAACATAAGAAAGTTTACAAATGAGAGGAGGCCATTCGGCCCATCTTGCTCGTTTGGTTGTTAGTAGCTTATTGATCCCAAAATCCCATCAAGCAGCTTCTTGAAGGATCCCAGGGTGTCAGCTTCAACAACATTACTGGGGAGTTGATTCCAGACCCTCACAATTCTCTGTGTAAAAAAGTGCCTCCTATTTTCTGTTCTGAATGCCCCTTTGTCTAATCTCCATTTGTGACCCCTGGTCCTTGTTTCTTTTTTCAGGCTGAAAAAGTCCCTTGGGTCGACACTGTCAATACCTTTTAGAATTTTGAATGCTTGAATTAGGTCGCCACGTAGTCTTCTTTGTTCAAGACTGAACAGATTCAATTCTTTTAGCCTGTCTGCATATGACATGCCTTTTAAGCCCGGAATAATTCTGGTCGCTCTTCTTTGCACTCTTTCTAGAGCAGCAATATCTTTTTTATAGCGAGGTGACCAGAACTGCACACAATATTCAAGATGAGGTCTTACTAGTGCATTGTACAGTTTTAACATTACTTCCTTTGATTTAAATTCAACACTTTTCATAATGTATCCGAGCATCTTGTTAGCCTTTTTTATAGCTTCCCCACATTGTCTAGATGAACACATTTCTGAGTCAACAAGGGTCATTTCTGAGTCAACTGAGGTCTTTTTCATAGATTCCTTCTCCAATTTCAGTATCTCCCATATGATATTTATAATGTACATTTTTATTTCCTGCGTGCAGTACCTTACACTTTTCTCTATTAAATGCTATTTGCCATGTGTCTGCCCAGTTCTCAATCTTGTCTAGATCATTTTGAATGACCTTTGCTGCTGCAACTACTACTTTTGTGTCGTCTGCAAATTTAACAAATTTACTTACTATACCAGAATCTAAATCATTAATGTAAATTAGGAATAGCAGAGGACCTAATACTGATCCCTGTGGTACACCACTGGTTACCACACTCCATTCTGAGGTTTTTCCTCTAATCAGTACTTTGTTTCCTACATGTTAACCACTCCCTAATCCATGTACATGTGTTTCCTTGAATCCCAACTGCGTTCAGTTTGAGAATTAATCTTTTGTGTGGGACTTTGTCAAAAGCTTTCTGGAAATCTAAATAAACCATGTCATATGCTTTGCAATTATCCATTATCGATGTTGCATCCTCAAAAAAATCAAGCAAGTTAGTTAGACACGATCTCCCTTTCCTAAAACCATGTTGACTGTCTCCCAGGACCCTGTTACCATATAGGTAATTTTCCATTTTGGAAAATTCTTATTATAGTTTCCATAAGTTTGCATATAATAGAAGTCAGGCTTACTGGTCTGTAGTTACCTGGTTCAGTTTTGTTTCCCTTTTTGTGGATCGGTATTACGTTTGCAATTTTCCAGTCTGTCGGTAGCACCCCTGTGTCAAGAGACTGCTGCATGATCTTGGTTAACGGTTTGTAAATGACTTCTTTCATTTCTTTGAGTACTACTGGGAGGATCTCATCCGGCCCAGGGGATTTGTTTATTTTAAGAGCTCCTAGTCCCTTTAACACTTCTGCCTCAGTTATGCTAAAGTTATTTAAAACTGGATAGGAACTGGATGACATGTGGGGCATGTTGTCAGTATCTTCCTTTGTAAAAACTTGTGAAAAGTAATCATTTAATATATTTGCTATTTTTTTTTCTTCATCTACGATTTTGCCATTTGTATCTCTTAAACATTTAATCTCCTCTTTGAATGTTCTCTTGCTGTTGTAATATTGGAAAAACATTTTGGAATTGGTTTTAGCTCCCTTAGCAATGTTCATTTCTATTTCTCTCTTGGCCTTTCTAACTTCCTTTTTGACTTGCGTTTGCAGTTCGGTGTACTCTTTTTGCGTACTTTCTTTTTGGTCCTTTTTTAATGGTCTGTAAAGTGCCTTTTTTCGCTGAATATTTTTTTTAATTGATCTATTAAACCATTTTGGCAATTTTAGTTTTACATTTAGATTTGTCTACTTTAGGGATGTAATTGTTTTGTGCCTCTAGTACTACATTTTTGAAGAACAACCATCCTTCTTCTGTGGGTGTTTTCTCTATTTTACTCCAATCTACTTCTGTTAGTCTGTTTCATACCTTCATAGTTTGCTTTTCTAAAATTGTAAACCTTAGCTTTAGTCATTACTTTTGGGGTTTTAAAAAACACTTCAAATGAGACCATGTTGTGGTTTGAGTTTGCCAGTGGTTCTCTGACCTCTGTTTTAGTTATTCTATCTTCGTTATTTGAAAAGACTAAATCAAGGCATGCCTCCCCTCTAGTTGGTGCCTTGACAAATTGTGTTAGGAAGCAGTCATTTGTCATTTCCACCATTTCTATTTCATCCTTCGTGCTACCCACTGGGTTTTCCCATTTTATTTGGGGGAAGTTGAAATCCCCCATTAGTATGGCTTCTCCTTTGCTATACGCATTTCTAATGTCATTGTATAACAGATTATTGTGCTCACCGTCTGAATCTGGCGGTCTATAGCATGCTCCTATTATTATGCCCTTTGAATTTTTGTCCGTTATTCTGATCCATATTGATTTGGTTTTATTTTCTTTGTCCAGGTTTAACACCTGGGCTTCAAGACTGTTTCTTATGTATAGTGCTACCCCTCCTCCTAAATTAAAATTAAAAATTCTTCCTGATATCAATTTCACCAATTACTTAATTGATGGATTAAAAAACAGGTTTTCAACCGGTCTCGCCCAAATTCCTTCTTCCCGTTTCAAAGTAAAAAAATCTTCATTCTGCTAATCGAGATCCAGAGTCAGTTCAATTTCTCATTGAAAATAAAATTAAAAAAGCATTTATAGTCACCCCTTTTTTAGTTCCTCTTTTTCCAGTCTATAGAATTAATCCTATTGGCATAGCAACTCGGAAAATGTTGGGGGAAAAAAGCGCTGTCTTACTGATTTATCAGCTCTGCGGGGTTCAAGCATCAGCAGTATCAATTCACTTATTCCCCAAGATCAATTTTCGCTTCATTACATTACTATTTCTGTTGCAATTTGATCAATTAAATTAGCAGGTCATGGTTTCTGGCTTGCTAAAGCAGATATATCAGATGTATGTAAGTTAATGCTAATCATTCCTTCTCTTCGCCACCTGTTTCGTATATGCTGGGAAGGAAAGTTTTACTTTGCCACTCAATTAAATTTCGGCTGCCGCAGCAGCCCAAAGATATTTGACACTCTGTCTGAAGCATTATGCTGCATACTGCTCAATGCCTACCATGTTCTTTTTTTTGCTTCACCTGCTTGATGACGTTATTGACCTCCCCTCCATTGATCAGCCAGCAGAAGCAATTACTAAACTCAAGAGTTTGTTTTTAGAAGTTGGCGTCCCGCTCTCAGAGGAAAAAACAATCGCCCCCTTCATTCTCTGGAATTTCTTGGAATCATTCTGGACATGGAAACATTCCAAGCCCAAACTCAATCACATTCGATTTCTTATTCAGAACACTCAGTTTAGTAAAACAATCAGAAAACGTGCTCTGCTTTCATTGCTGGGTTACTTCAACACTGCAATTTGCATGATTCCCCAAGGGAGGACATTTATATCTTGTCTACTTGCTCTTGCATAAATAGCAAAAAATTTGGACTCCTACATTTAATATTTCATCAGAAGCTAGGAAAGATATTAAAATGTGGTCTGCTCTTATTCAGCACTGGAACGGCTTATCAATGTTATATGACGATTTCATCTTAAATTATTATTTACAAAGAGAAGTGAAATGTATACAAAAGCATAAACTTCTATATCATGGCAATCTGGGTATAAAAAGGAGGCCGCGGTTAAAAAAAAAAAAGGGCTTGTAACCAGGAAGTCCCCGGTTCAAATCCCAGCTCAGCCACTGACTCACTGTGTGACCCTGAGCAAGTCACTTAGCCTCCTTGTGCCCCGTCTTTCAGGTGAGAAGTTGTTGTAAGTGACTCTGCGGCTGATGCATAGTTCACACACCCTAGTCTATGTAAGTCACCTTGGCATCTGCTAAATAAAAAATACAGTACTTTATTTAAATTTGTATGGAAAAAGGCTGTAGTTCACCATAAACAAAAATACATAAAATAAAAAAAATTAGTTTGAGCTCGTTTCCAACTGAATCAAGTTCTTCAAAACTATTTTTTCCCTTTAAAAATGATCTGTAACACATACAATTGAAGGTTTTAGACATATATCTTTTTAGTTATTATTTACCTTAACTTAAAAAACAATAATAAAAAAACATCTGTTTTTACTTTACACAATTTTACTTTACAGCATCTCCAGAAGATAATACATATACCTCATAGTAAAAAAAAAATACAAACTAAAATGCAAGCTTGTTGCTTATATTCCTGTATTGTAGGTCATAACCACTTCCCTTCTGTAATTGTATATTTTCAGTAACTCCAGCATGTCAAAACATCCTCTGTTGAAAATACTGCAGACTCGTATTTTAAAGTTAAGAGTGCATATTGTCATTGATCTGGACAAAACGTGATGTGTACAGACAACTTTGAAGGGTGACGCCCATCACTGTGGAGATGTTGATGGGTGGATGTTGGTGCTTGGGAGTTTTTACCGTCATGGGCTGTTTTCAAGGATTAGCTTCACAGGAACAGCAGTCACCTGCCTGTAAGTCCTTCCCCAATCCAGCTTGTGTCATCGGCGTGTGCAGAGAGTGGACTTAATGCATCTTCCTTTGGAAAGCACGAGGTCTGCTGGACAGTGGCACCCAGCCACGCAGGGTTTATTGCACGGGATTATCTCGTTCCAGTTATCGCACGTCTTTGTGCACCCTGGGCCACAAGTGTCGTAGACAGCTCCATGCTTGCACTGGGTGGCTAAAAACACAAAATACAAAAGGTAGATACAACATGCAAACATACATACATAATAAAATAAGACTTTGTCAAATATGTAGACAATACTACATGACCACATACTTTAGGTATTCCACAAATGAGGACGGCCAAACAGTTTGGTGGGGGTTTTAACACTTAACATCTGAACAGTGTATTCCTCCTCAGGAAATAACATCCTATCATTGCATTGCCAGCAATCTGGCATCTATTTCTAGTCTGCATAAAATCTGCTTGGTTTTCACACGATTCATTAAATATCAGCCATGATAAGAGCTTGAAAAACAGGACTGAAGTGTATTTATAGTTCTGAGAAAGCATTCTGTTTCAAAACTAGCTTGGCTGCTCTACAGAATTATCCCTCTTCTCCACTGTACAATAACTGAGCCAGCTCAGCTTAGGAGCGTAGCTGTTTGTCTACTGCAGAGCTATGCAACTGACATCACATGCAATAATTAACGTGTCGAGACGCATGTAGACAATGCAGTATTAAGAGCTGTATTTGTTGAGAACTGTGGATCCAGAGATTATCCAGAGATTATTGTGTTTTTCTTCGATTTTGTTCTTCATGTATTACAACAGAGAATACAGTCTGTTCTTCCTCAGCGTCCCAAGGTTGTACTTTTCTCTCCCACTCTGCATGTTGCTCATCTTCCTCGAGTGTACTGACGCAACGGCTCCGAGTCAGACTCAGATGTGTTGTGAGACCAGAGTTTCACAGTCTGATTCTCGCTCAGCTCAACAAATAGCCAGTGGAGAACCACTGGTTTTACACCTATGGTTGTAGAGCAGGTACTGGACACTGTTGTAGCTCACTGTTATAGCAACTTGTATTCAGACTGAGCAAACCAATATTTGTAATAGAGCGTTGGGTAAGGGGTTTCAAATGACCAAGTCAACTGCGATCAATCCTCACCCTGGATTCTGGAGGGTTTATGATTCAATTGTAATATTTTTTTTACGTTGTCTTTCTTCAGTGGAGATTGTTTATGGCCTGATTGGAAAGGTATTTAATGGGACAAATGAAAGGTTCCAAATGAAATGTAAACTAACTGAGATAACTGCGCAATATCAATCCCTACTTAAAAAAATACCAGGCCCTGAATTATTTTATTAAACCAGCCCCTGGGCTGCAGCATTTAACTCCAACGAGAGTTTTTATTTCTAAATTCCCTTACCCATGCAGCTCTGCTCGGGCTTCCAGTGGGCTTTGATGCCTTCCCTCTCGCAGGCCCGGTAGTAGGCAATGAAGGACTCGCAGTAGCAGTTCTTGTGTACAGGGCATTCGCACATGTCAGTCACGCACGACCTGCAGAGAAACCACATGCAATATAAAAACATGGTCAATGCATAGTGCAAACATGGGGAAAACCACTACAGACTGCAAATACAACCCAGTAAACTCCCATAAGGGAGAAAACTGTATCAGAACTGGTGGCTTGCAGGTGCTTTTCAACGGGTAGTGCTGATTCAGTCTGAGTCTAGTATACTGTTTGTTGTCTATATTAATCTACATGCTATATGTTTATCATAAACAACCAATATTCTTAATTCCCCCCAAAAGCGTCTTTTAATCTGAAACAAATAGGTTTGCGCTTTTTAACCCTCCTGCTCACTGTGTGCACCTGATGTCAGGGAATTCTAAGGACATTTCTCCCCCTAGTGTCCAAATCCCAGAAGAACACACCTCCAGTAGTACATTTACTGATTAAAGCAAACCAGAACTGCACTAATAACAAGTCACCTACTTAGTGGGAAATAACAAAAAAAAATATATTGTGCATGTGCTTTTTTTTTTTTTGTCCAGCAGTAGAATTCTCAAGTGCAGAACTGAAGAATTCAGAAATCTGAACTTTATACTGAACAATAAAATGATATTGTAAAATGTATAATATATTACACACACATACATACATACATAGCCCATGAGTTGTATAATCTGGATATTTAGGTGAGGTATGCAGGAGTATTCTTAATGATGCATACCAAGAATATTTTGGCTGCTTGTCATGCATTGAGAACCTGTTATACCCACACAGAGTTGCCAATTATAGAGCAGATGGTAACGCTGTGCATGGTATGTCACTGTAAATACCATTCTGAGGACCATATGTATAAAAAATAAACAATGTGGCAGTTTTGGGTCGAGGGTAATGATTTCCATAAATCCCAAAGAGCTGCAGCCTCTCAGGCACACAGCCCATTTCTTGACACAGAGCCAGAAATGATCCTCCCAGTTCCCACAAGGAATTATGGAAATTTTATGGGCAAGGAGTTTCTGTTGTTGTAGTGCAGTACCTATATTTCAGATGGGGAAAGGCTTCTCGTGGCTCAAGTTTAGTATACTACGAAGTAGGAGCCAGAATGGACCTTGTTCCATAACCTCCACTACTCTATAAATAAACCTTGGATACGGGAAGATAACGAGTCCAGAGACTTACGACAGCTGTCGAGTCATACATGCCAACAGTCCCTATATGGTCAGGACAGTCCCAATTTCCTAGCAAATGTCCCGCATCCCGATGCATAGGAAAAAAGTCCTGATTCTGCACAGTAGAGTTACTAAAAACCACACGCTGTGCTCTTCGTGCAGCTGACACATCTGCTGATAACTTATACAAAGGTAAGAACGCTTCATTGTGTCTATTTTTACTGTCACGATGGCGTCGTGTTGAGCTGGGGGGTGGGTACATCTATTATATGATGTGTTTTTTGCATATGACTCTTCCCATGAGTATGATGCACATGATCCCCCTGGAGACGAGCATCCTGCTGAAGAGTTTCCAAATGTTGACAAGTATGCTTCACCTATTTGTCATTTTCTTTTTTATTTCTTATTTCTTTCATTTCCAGCTACAACATTTATCAGCTGATTTGGCATGTTGCTGTGGACAAATGGACACAGTCCTCAGATGATGTGAAACATAATTATAAGAATACCAACCTTACTGCCCAATAGAGACACATTGTTTCCCTAGTATGAGATAACTATAAAATTTAAATCGTATTCTCTTTTCCTCTGGTAAGTTTCCCTGTTAAGCATTTTGCTTATTTCCAAAAACAAAGGTGCGCGCTGTTTGAGTGACTTTAAAGCCACCTGGCATATCTATCTCTCAAATTGTTGGTGAACAGCTGTCCTATCACTAGACCCCTTGATTTCATGCTTTGGGTTCTCCAGTGGGCTGGTAGCTGAGACAGTAGCAATTTCATCTTGGTGTCCTGGAGTTCATGGGGCTGAACCCATCAAGAGAATAAGCCTGGACATGCTCCATCTACCAACAGCATTGTCTGTGGAACGACTGTTCTAACAAAGCAGATCAGCTTTTCACAGAAGCAGAGAAACTTTGTAAAGCCTGGATGAAACTTTAGAGCCATACCTCAGTTAATAGGTGGGTAGCCCTTATAAAAGTTTACCATAGTAAAAGCATAACAAAGTGTAATAAACATTGTGAAAGCATTAAAGCAAAAATATATGCATTGTGAATTCCATAAAGGTATGGTAAAGCATATTAATAAAAAAAATACAAAAATAGCAAATTTTGGTGAACTGTGGAACAGTACATGTCTAGTAAACCCTGGCAAAATTACTGTGCAAATTTACTGTGGTAATCAATCATGTTGTATAACCCCTGACGGATTGAGCAGAAACTGTTGTGGAAGGTTTCACTGGCAGCTTCAGAGTGCCTTTTTGTGAAAGAACAAAAGCATGAACTGTGGCACAGTCTTTAAATTCACCATCACAGTTGTTTCTTACTAGTTTTGTAACAGTTATATTTCACTTTTGACAAAAATGGTGCATTAATGGAGAAACTAGGGGCTCAAATCACGTGCTTGTTCGAAAACTGTGACCACCACCAATTAACTGTAAAAATGCATCATGGCAAAACCACTACATGGCATCGGTGCACCAACAGGTGTGTGAAAATCAGGGCAGACTGCATTCCACCAACTTACTGGACTTAAACAATGAACAATACTCTACCATGCGCACACCATTGTTCACATTGTGTAACTATGGTAAAGGACGGCATACCAACCAAAGTGTCATGGTTTTACCATCTAGGAACTTCATAAGTAACTGCTAATCATACTGTGTATTAGAAGCATACTACAAGTATATAATATGCACAGTAACAGCTGGTTTCAAAAACCGCAATTATCTTGGTCCAAGATGAGCATTGACTGGCCTCCTGACTTTTCTTGTCCTCCTATGTAAGATCGGTGCTAATCAGAGTCTGTGAACTCAGCTGTCAGAGTATAAATTTCCCTGGCAACACTTCTGTATTTTCTCTGGATGTCACACCGATTCTGTCTCCCCCACAGTGCACTGCTCCTTTCCATTCTTCTGAACACCCAACTGGATAAGCAACACGTACTTATCTGAACCAGGCTCTACTGTGGGGTTAGTCTTGAAAGGAAAAATGGCGCATAGATCTGTGAGGGCAGTACTTTTATGCCCCCGGGGGCAGGCCATGACTGTATCACAAGCTCTGCGAGCAGCTTTGATGTATCTTATTTAGGTTTCGAGTCTTTAAGAAGTAAATATCTGTACGGCAACGGTTATATTTCATACTTGAAAAGGAACTAGTTATCCTGGGTCCTACTTAGTTTGCTTTTCCAAAACTTCCCTTTGCACCAAAATCCCACAGGTGCATCTTTAATTACCTCCTTAAAACTTTTAACCATCCCATTTATTTTCCTGGCAGGCATCATAGCATGACAAAAAGATCACATTTCCCGCTCTCCGACCTTCCTTTATTCTCCTACTTTGATTGTCTATAATCACGGCACAGCTGGATCTAGCTTCTAAAGCTGCTCCTTCACCTCTGGCCCAGATCATTATTTCATACTGGGCGCCCTATTTATTATTTCACCTGTTCTACTCATTTTCTTTACTTGCATCTCCTTTCCTACTCTTTCATATCATTTCCTTTAAAAACACAAAGAAAGGCCGATTTAACCTTGGAGACTGCTATGTTTAGGAAACAGCTCAGAGATGAAGAGATAAGCCAGAAGGATTTCCAAGTGTGAAGGAACTAAACAAGATAATTATAGCTGCTTCATTTAGTTTTTTTTTTCTTTTTTTTTTTTTCTGTGTGTCTCTTGTTGGTTGGTTTGGTCAAGTATACCAAACTCACTCCAGCATGAGTATGAACATAGGCATCAAGATAAGAAAAGCTAGGGAATTTGCCTACTGTACCACCCATTGTTGTTTTAGAGGTTAAACTAACAGTACTAAACCTTGGACAGCCAATGTACAAAAACGGAAGAGAGAGTCAAGATCTATCCCACACTGTTTCCTGTGATTGAGATCCAAGTTCAGTTTAAAACATGCCCACAACAGCTAAATAGAAAAGCTCAGGAGAGTGTATCTGAGAATCTGCTTGGATATATTTCCTAAGCTCCACCTCAGTAGAGCTGGAATAATGTGACTGCATAATTCAGCTCAAGAATATGTGAATATTGAAGAATTTATGCCTCAACTACCCCGATCTAAACAGACCACCAACCTCTTAAGGGTAAATAAGGTGAATGAGAGATTACTGGCAAAGACGTCCAATTGCACCACACACTCATAGGTGACCACCAAACTCAATTGTGACCTACAGGTAAAAGACTAGTGAATTGAAAACCTTGTTCTAACTACCGTGAGTTTTTTTACATACTTATAGTTGACCATCCTTCTGTGGTCTGTGTGTTTGCATTTAGGTCCCATAGCAATGCTAAGCAGAAACACAAGACTTACTGATATGCTTTTTTAGTCCCAGGTATTAGGTGGTTATAAAATTTTTAAAATAAAGTGACATGAAAGGCATTGGCTATAAAGTGAAAAAAGGCTTTGGCTATTTCCAGTAATTATAATGGACTGTACCCCATTCAAAGAAAACAACAATTTCTTTTGTCATATCAAACCTTCAAAATCTACTTGTGTTGTATTACTTTTCCATGTGAGAAGTTACAAAGTAGGTCAGATGTGAAGCCTGCTTGTCTGTGCCTGGATCACAGCCCCTGCTGTTCCCTGGTGATCTGTATCTGTCCAAAGCCATATTCATCTCCCAAGTTTTTAAGCAAACAGCCAACGTTAGAAGAAATGCAGCAATCCCCTGGATGAAACGCAAGGTGTTTTTAACATCTGTAGTAGCAGTGCACGCAACACTGCTGGCCTCATCTGACAAATATAATTGTTAACAGACTTCCATCTGAAAATTCACAAGAAATGTCTATCCAGCCTGTTGACCCAGCAGGAACGCAGAGCAGTACAACAAAGGACGTGTGGGGTTTTACTGTTACAGGATGCAGCACTCCCTAGAAACTACAAAAATATTCAGATGAATACCACAGTGCAGAAAACAATATTTCTCTCAATGTAACCTCGCCAATAAGTCACAGTACTACAAAATACAGTGGGCCTTGGTCAAACACAGGTTTTTCATGTTCAAATATTCTTTTAAAATACAAATAAATAGTATGATATTCTTTCATTTTAGACTTAATGAAAAAATTATATTAACAATACTACAGTAAAAAAAAAAAAAAATCTCAGACGTAAAATAAAGCAAATACCCCCCTCAAATTACCTTCTAAACAAGGCAGAGAAACGTTCTTTGTGGTGTAGAATGTATGTTGTCTATTTAAGACAATTTGCGAATTGCTTTATGGAATTTATTTATTTATTTATTTATTTACATAAAATATTTAACTTGGAAGAGACTCGTAACGAGTTATCTCACATGAGTGTCCAAAGAGATCTTTCTTTGACGTTTATTAACAAATATGGACGTGGTTGTTTTGGCTTCTGCATATTTCAAGCACTGCTTTTTCAGATTTTTTTATTTATTTATTTTTTTAATTGCGCTGCTACAAATGTTGACAAAGATTCCCACTCACCTATAAAATGAGGTAAAGTCGACTGTGGAGTGGCACTTCTGGAACTCCCAGGACTTGAGTTTCTGGCACTCGCGGTGCGCTCGGAACTTGACCTTGACGGTCCCGGGACAGAGGTAAAGCGGGGGCTTCTTCTGCGGCAGGTTGCACACCTCATTGGACTCCACGCGCCATGTCTCTGCAAACTCGTTCACGTCGAACCTGAAGTTGCCGTCGCCACCGATGAGGTCGTCTCGCTTGTGCCCATTGTAGTTCCCACACAGGCCACACATCTTACCCTTCAGGTGAGGGGCAGCCATGACCTCCACAAAACTGTCCCCATCCCACGAGATCACCAGACCTGAAACACCAACAGAACACACCTCCTTTCAGATTACACAGTAAACCAAGAAACAAGCTAGACCAGCGACTTTTACCCAAGTCCATCAACGTATTTTTGTTTAATAATTTTAGAAGTAAAACTATAGTCAAGAAGAGAAATGTGATGCATCTGGTGCCACCGATGAAGGCTTTAGCAAAAACATTTGTCTGCTTGAATTAATTTCTTTATGGCTTTACCACA